>NC_088913.1:91486451-91787661 GCF_963576675.1 Euphorbia lathyris
ACCAATAAATGAGAGATTTTGAACCCAAAAAGATCAATTCTGAAAGTTTAATGACTTCGGAATGGAAATATAGTAAAAACAGTTGTGATAAACGTTATGAAATGATACTTGATTTATTAAAATAAGTTTGAACTTAATTAAATAATTTAAGTTATTAACCATTATCAAATACATCTAAATTAAATAAGTGATTAATAAATAACAGTTATCAAATCACTTAATTGGGTCAGATAGATGAAGCTTGGAAACTCATGTTTGGGCCTAGAAAAGTGGGCTTGTTTTATGTTTGGTAAGGACTTGGGCCGATTTGGACGTATAAGGGATAGGGAAATTTACATGGAAGTTCAGTTTCAATAAATTATTTACAATTATGTCATTTGAATTATGACAAATTAATTAAAGCATTATTTTTTTAATATATTTTAAAAATTAGAGGTCTATAAATTATGGGTCTAAAGATATATTTTTTTAGAACTAAAATTTATAAATTAGGGTGTAAACAAATATTTTATCAATTATGCCAAGTTATAATTTTGGACTATGTCAAATTAGTAAAATCAGTACTTTTAATATATTTTAAGGATTCGAATTTATAAATTAGAAATCTAGATTATATTTTTTCTAAAGTTTATGATTTATGAATGAGAGTCTAGAATTTTTAAATTATGGTGTAAAATCATATAATATATAGAGAATAATAACATCTACGAATTAAGTTTGTTGATATCACTTAATTGTAATTTTGTAATTGTCAAATATTTATGTATTTGACGCATTATGATATTAATGTATTTGACCCAATAAAATAATATTTAAATGGGAAAATTACACAGAAATTCATTTTTGAGAAACTTTTTACAACTATGTCAAGTCATAATTTTGGATTATATCAAACAAGTAAAATCAGTACTTTTAATATATTTTAAGGATTGAAATTTATAAATTAGGAGGCTAGAATATATTTTCTAGGGTTTATGATTCATGAATTGAAGTCTAAAATTTTTAAATTAGGATATAAAATCATAATATATAGAAAATAATGACATATTAAGAATTAAGTTTGGTGATATGATTTAATTGTAATTTTGTACTTAAGTATGATATTCATATAATTGACCCTATTTAAATTGCTTTACGAGTGAGTTTGAAATTGGGCTATTTACATGCAACTCACATCCACTCTAAAAAATTACAAGCACAAAATTTTATCCATGAAAATTCAAAGATGATAACTTAATTATAAAAACGTCATTTAATCAATAAATCCGGAATGGGGAACAACATACAATTTAGTAAGTCCGATAACGTTTTCGGAATGGAAAGCAATACATCGGCAATTCATGTTACTCTCAGAATGTGGAATAACATTTAACTCAGTAAGCCCGGTAACGTTTTCGGAATGGAAGGCAATACATCAACAATTCATATCGATATGGGGAACGACATTCAACTCAGTAAGCTGGTAATGTTTTCGGAATGGAAAACAATACATCGACAATCCATGTCACTCTTGGAAGTCCGATAACGTTTTCGGAATGGGAAATCAATACATCGGCAATTCATATCATTCTTAGAATGGGGAACGCTAATTTTATCTTGAAGTTTGGTAACGTTTTCAGATTGGAAAACAATGCATCGGTAATTCATATCATTCTCAGAATGGGGAAAAACATCTCTCTTGGTAGCATTTCGGAATGGGAAACAATACACCAACAATTATCTGGCCCACAATCACTTCGACTCTAGGTTAGTATTTATTTTATCTTACTTTGTTCCATTGCACACATTTTGTCTTCAGCCTCTTCAAACTAGGGGCAAAACACTATTTTTTCAAAACATTTACTTTGACATCAGTTTTCTTTCAAAATGCACACAACTCACAAAGCATGACAAAGTAGGGGTAACTGTAGACACCAGAAACCTTCAAAGATGACTAGAAAAATATGATGGAAATTGGATCACGGAAAAATACTTGTTAGGAAGTCTAGATCAACCATTCCCCATCCAAATCCAAAATTTTAAAGAGAGTTAAAATGAGTTTAAGGATGTCTTATTGGGTCGTGCCCCCGAGAGTGTCATAATGTACTTTTTTCGGGATCAATTCGAAGCTCTAACAAATAAGTTATGACTAAATATATTTTTGGGTGAAATCCGAGATGCAAATGAGTAATAACCTTAGTTTGTTTCATTTCTATCCTTAGGTCGTTGGATATAAAAATGTCAGGCTCATTGAAACGAGTCTAAACGGAATATGAATCGTCAAAATCGGAGGTCGGGAAGAGTCTTTTCGAATCCAAAAACATAGGAAAGAAAATCGATGGAGGGAATAACACATGTCAGGACGTGAGACGTGTCAACTTTTTATTGAAGGCTTGACTGGCGCGTTGATGCACTCGCCAGCTGGCATCTGAACGCACTGCCACATGTCGGAAATGCTTCAGCACGTCTGCAATACTGCCAGGCTAGTAGTGCTGCTTTAATTCAAATATGATTTTAAATTTTTATGAAAAAACTGATAAAAAAAACTTCTTATAAAGTAAAGTTCAAATAAAACTCATTTGGTTTCATTAATTTTTAAATAAAGGACTGTTGTTTACTTTTTGTCAAACCGATGATTGAGGTTTTCAACTTTAGCAAAGTAAGGACTTTTTCGATTGATTCTATTAAAATCACCCTTAAGAACTTCAAAAATGACATATTTTAAGAACTACTAATATTCTAAGCAACTTTAATTCTTCAACTTTTTTTATTTTGAGATTATTTATATGATGTTTGGTAAAGAGAGAGAAAGTTAATGTTTAGAGAGAGAAAGTTCCAAAAAAGATGATTTTCTAAAATCGAAAATGTAGTTCCATAGAAAATATGACATTGAACAACTTTAATTCTTGAAAATTTTCATTTTCAGGTCGTTAAAGATAGTTTTAATAGCATTATTAAAAGTGTGAAACCTCAATTCTCGTTTTGACGAAAAGTAACCACAAGAGTTTTATTTGAACTTTCCCCGAAAAAAAAAAAAAAACAAATAGGATTTTAAATTGAATTAAAAAGAAAAAAAAAACAAGTACTTTTCTATATATATATATATATACGGTGGCTAGGCGTACTGGATGGACTTAGGTTATTTGTTTGTTTTATGGGTAATTAGCAAAAGGTCACTACATCAAAAAAAAAAAAAAAAAAAGAATTATTTTTTTACCGCAGTTAATTACGTGACATCTAATTACATGTCTCAACGTCATATAACATAATAAAAAAAAAGGTAAATTTAAAAAAAAAACCTTGTGGTTTCACTTTTTTGCCAAAAAAGGACTGTAGTTTTTTTCGTTTCAAATACAGGACTGTGGTTTATTCCGTTACACTATTTACGGATTTGGTGAAGATGCCGTTAATTCGCTGACGTGGCTGAAGGGCAATTATGGGTTTTTAAAAAAATTGGGATAAATTTTTTTAAAAAAAACCCTGTGGTTTCACTTTTTTGAAGAAAAAGGATTGTGGTTTTTTTTATTTTCAAATACAGGACTGTGATTTATTCCATTACACTATTTACGGATTTGATGAAGATGTCGTTTATTTGCAGACGTGGCTGAAGGGCAAATATGAGTTTTTTAAAAAAAATTGACTATAAAAGGCCTTGAACAACCATGTGAGATTGAGCTCATGTGAGATTTTATAGTCAATATTGTAACCACAAAATAGTTATAAAAAATTCATCGGTAAATATTGTAGACCCAAAATAGTTATAAAAAATTTATTGATCAATTTTTTTAAAAATCCATATTTACTCTTCAGCCACGTTAGCAAATAAACGACATCTTCACCAAATCTGTAAATAGTGTAAAGAATAAATCACAGTCCTGTATCTGAAAAGAAAAAAAATCATAGTCATTTTTCTGCAAAAAAGTGAAACCACAAGTTTTTTTTTTTAATTTACCCTAATTTTTTTAAAAACTCATAATTGCCCTTCATCCACGTCAGCAAATTAACAGCATCTTCACCAAATTTGTAAATAGTGTAACGGAATAAACCACAATCCTGTATTTGAAACGAAAAAAACCACAGTCCTTTTTTGGCAAAAAAGTGAAACCACAGGATTTTTTTTTGAAATTTACCCTAAAAAAGTTAACCACAAATTAATTCAAATGGCTTAATGCATACATACACACTTAATCTTGGTAAATTTTGCCTAATGGCACTCTGAACTTTTAAAATAACCTATCACACATTTATAGTTAGTTTTAAAAACATATCACACACCTATAGTTGGCTCATTTGGACCTCCTACACACAAAATTGTTGAACTTTTGTCTTTGACGGATAAGGAGGCATACCGAACGAACTCACACGCTTTTCTTTTTTTTCTATAACATGCATACCACCTCGTTCGTTAAAGACGAAAGATCAACGATTTTGTGTGTAGGAGGTCCGTATGAGCCAACTATAGGGGTCAATTACATACGTGGTGTACAACTTTTACCCATTATCACACTTTGGTGTACAAACTTCAATTTTGCACACTAAAATGTACAACCTTCTGTTGACATCCCACTAAAGTGTACAACCGGTATTTATGACCTGTCACCATAAGTCAACATTGCCACCTCTGCAATGTAACCACTTGAAAAGTAAAAAATTGACACCCTATTATAAAATTACTAAAATAACCTTATCCCCTTCATTGCAACTCCTCTCTCTCATTTTCTTCCTTTCTCTCTCTAGATTCTCTCTCCCTGTAAAACCCAGAACATTAGCAAAGACACATCAAATTTACATGCAATAAAGAATCGTCAATTAAACGAACTTGTAATTGAATCCAGCCCTTTGGTATCAGCTTTTCTTTCTGTTTCCCCTCAAAAACAAAAAACTTAAACTCCATGTATGAATTTCATGAATCAACCAAATGTATGAAGGGGGAAGAAATTAGAGGCTAACAGATATATGTAATTATAAAGCAGACAACTAACTCTCCTTCACTACTCCATCCCCTTTCTCTATTTTTTTTTTACACAAATAGATCTATTTGATTTGACAAACTTGGCTGTGATTTCTAAAATTCAGTCTCCGATTCAAGTTATAGTGACTATCATCCTATCAACCTCTACAATTACAAAATTGTCTCAAAAGTATTGCCTAATCGTCTTAAGAATATCCTTCTTGGCATCATCTCCGAGGAGTAGTAAGATTTTGTCCCCAGATGCATTATTATTGATAATGTGATTATAGTATTCGAACCTATCCACTTTATGAGTTGTAAGAGAAAAGGAAAGAAATGGACACTGGCTATTAAAATAGAATTCGGAAGGCTTTTGATAGTGTAAGATGGGATTTTCTTAAAAAATGCTTAGCAAGATGGGATTTAATGACCGTTCGACTCGCTGGATGATGTGCACCATTTAAGCCTCTGTTGGTCCGATCATCCCGGGTCATGGTATTTGATAAGTGTGAACGGCCAATGGGATCCGATTACCATCACTTACCGATGTTAAGGACGACGCTTGGCGTGTCCCTTCCAGTCTATACATTCTTTTTACTATTTCTTTAACCTGTTTATCATATTTTAAGGTTAGATTAACTATTTCAGAGTCGCCACCCGAATTTTAATGTTTGAAAATATGTCAAAAGATTAGATGGCACACGGGTTCACAACATGCCACCTTTTCAGAGTTAGATTCGTAACTGAACCGGTTTAAAGGTCTCATTAATAAATGTGTAGACTTATCCTTATTAAAATATCATTATATTTCTAATCCAATTTCATTTAAATATGGTTTAGCATTCGAAATTGATAAATAAATACATTACATCAATTTCATAAATGGAACAAATAGCCTTAATACATCAGTTCTAACCGATTCAGTAGGCGTCTCTGGGGGAGCAGCAAGATGAGCTGTGTCTGACTGTCGACGAGAGTTTGCATTCTGCCGCTTTCAAGAGTCTGCAATCATGTGACCCGGCTTCTTGCAATAGTGGCATATGATCTTGGACACTAAAAAATAAATCTATTAAACCTGCAAGACAATAAATGTTAGTTGCGAGACATTGAGACATGTCTTTTGGATTTAACTATATCACCATACTCGATCAAGGCCACGAAACATCCAATGTAATTGCATAGGGCTTGTCCAACTTTTTCAGAAAAGAATGCTGCCGGTAGATTAAATATTTGCACCCAAAAGTCGACTATGTGGAGAGGTACGTGAGAGGGGTCCTGTCCCGACTTGATTGCTTGCACGGGAAGCAAACAATTGTCATATGTCCATGGGCTGTTATCAATGACCCATTTGATATCGTATGCGTGATAGAAACGGAATAGAAGCAGGCCGCCGTCCAATTCAGTCACAGTCATCTTCCTACCCGACCTCCAAATCCTTGCCATCATACTTGAAAGATGTGGAATTTTCACCGCTTTATCAGAAATTAGGGTTCCAACAAGGCACAGATCCGTATCCGCAGCCGCTTGATCATCCACCAGTTCTTCAAATTCCAATACTCTATCGTCCAAAGCCAGATCCTCCAACTTCCGCTCCATCGTTAAAGAGATTGGAAAAAAGTGGCAAAAGAAATCGGAAAAGAGAAGAAACCCTAGGCCCTCAACATGAAGGGAGCACTCTCATCCTTACGTGGTATTTCTTATATACATACTATTTAAAAAAAGATAATCATATAATTTCTATTTTTTGGAAGATATTACTTTCATACTTGCATTAATATAATTATTTTTTTATATAAAACTTAATTAAAAATATCTATATAAATCAATTAATGGTAGGAGGAAAATCATAGAATATATTTTCATTTAAAAACTAGAAAAGAAAAAGGAAGAAAGCCACATCCCTACCATGACTACAATTTATGCTGGCAACAGATCTCCAGCAACAATATGCACCAAACCATGCTGCATTCGTCAAGATGACTTGAAAATAAACAATAAATTATAGCTTTTAAAAAAATAATAAATTATAATTTAAAACTGAAATGATACCTAAACTAATTAAAGATGAATGGCCCTCCTGCCATGTAAAATGTAGGTGGTGAAGCAGAAAGAAAAACAAACTTCAAATCTGGACATAAGACATTACATATGCTTTATAACTGTCCAAGCCATTCCAGGTGAAAAGGTTACACGAGAAGTGAATTTCAAGGAGAAAGTGAGTTTTTGGTTAATAATACTTGAAGTTGAAGCCATATTCACTTTAAATTTCTTCTGATCCGATAAATCTCCAAGGCAATGAAAAAAGAACTTGCACATCTTCTTATTCGAAACAACAACATCATCCTTTAACAACACAGAAACTTACAGATCTTCATAAAGCGCAGGCTAAGGATCTTTGGGTTTGACAGTGATTGAGAGATTTTAATTGACCTTTAAATCAGAATTAGGTTAAACTAGGGCCGAATCAATTGACATTATCGGTAGCTTATACTCTGGTTTGAAATCCAATGAACAATATACCACTAAAAATATAAAAAAACAATAGACCCTAGTAAAATGATGAGCGATTCAATTAATTTCGATTCTGATTCCAATTGGGATTTGGAATCCGATTCTGAAACTGACTTCATTCAATTGAGTTTATTTAAAGATTGCGATGTTGTAACTTCTATTTATAGTTAATATTAGTATAATCTAATCCCCTTTTACTTTCTCAATATATGACTTATTCTTATTTCTATTCTTACTCCAACTCTCATTCAAATAAACAATAAAAAATAATTAGATAGAATATTATCTGAATAAAAATAAAGAGATAGAATTTAGGTGGACTCATATAGGGTGGATTTAAGATTTGATTTTTGAACCTGAATGCTAGGATGTGCAATAGTAGGTTGGGTTTGAAAACAGAATTAAACCAAAATAACCGAATATCGAATAACTTCTAAAATAAAAATCATACCTAACCGAATAATATTAACAAACCAAACCGAATCAAATAGATTATTTCGATTCGATTTTCGGTTTACATTTAATAGATAAATTATTTTTACTTCTTATTTTACATTATAGTATTACAAAATATATATTAAAAAAACCATGAATCCATAATTTATAGTTACTACTATAAGAATGGGTTGGTTACGTGAAACTCATATATCATAATAGTATTATTGTTTTATCAATGTTGGTGATTTAATTCTTAATATATCATAAGTATGAATTTTTATTTTAAAAATGTCAAAGTAATTTTAAATGATTTAATTGATAAAATTGTCGGTGAGAAAATAACAAGAAAATGTTTTGCAACTATCATGTATTTCTAGACTTGATATAATTCAAAGAAGCCAAAGATAAAATTCGTAGAAATTTTTCAAAATTTGAGTTACTGTATAATGGGATCAACGGTCTTCATCTGATTGATTTTGGCTTTATTAACACCAGTTTCACTTGGTTTTGAGGTTGTTCCCCTCATAGCCGGGTTGCTTGTAGGTTCGACATGGCTCTCTATGATATGATATGAACTATTATCCCTAATGTTGTGCTTCAGCATCTTTCAAGACATAACTCTAACCATTATAAGCATCTTCCAAGATATAACTCTAACCATTCCCCTATAATGATTGATGTGACATCAATGAAATTGTCGCTAGGCGTTTCATGTCCCCATTTTGGTTTCAAGCTGCTTGGTTTGAGCACCCGGATTTTGTACAAAAAAAAGGATTTGTTGTGATGAAAAATTTCGTCAGAATTTATACTTATTTTGTCACAATATACATATAGTGACTAAATATTTTGTCACAAACTTCGTTGCAATAAGCTCGTCTCAATAAGTTTCTTGTGACAAAATTGTTGTTTGTCTCCATTGTTAAGATCATGTTGAGACAAAATTTCATTCGTCACCTTTGCGGCATATATTGTGACTAATAATTAGTCACGACATCGATTATATTTCGTTGCTACTAGATTATATTAGTCACAAAATGTTAGTTGGTTGGACAAATATTTAATATCTATTGTGACAAAATTTGTTAATATGACAAAAGAATATTTGTTACAATAATTTATTATTAAAATGTGACCAATGCATTATTTGTTACAATTTATTTAATGTTATAATATTTGACAAACTAGATTTAATCCAATTTATTTATTATATTGTGATTAATGCATCGTTATAAATTGTGTGATTTTTTTTTTAACAAGCTAGATGTTCTGGTCATAAGTTTTTTGCTTTACAACTTAATTATTCATTTTATATATATCAAACTAATGAATATCATATCATATCTCAAGACTCAATCCAATATTCTATTAATCCACAATAGAAAAATGTACATTATCAATAATAGAAAAGCCACTAATTTAATTACAATGAAGAACACTTGATGTGTATAAGAAACAGTAAATCTAAAAATAATATCCAACTTTAATTTTGAGACAATAATTTTGCGAAATTGTTGCTGCTGCGCCAACTTAGAATACTCTTGGTGCCTCGAGATAATCCTGAAAGCAACAAAAAAAAGTAAATTATAATCCATCTAATAAGTATATAAAGAAAGATTTTTAATAAGTTAATAACAAGACATGAACTGCTATCTAAATTGTTAAATATCCAAAGGATGAACAAAATCTAACAGTTTTCTTACACAACTGAAAAAAATAATAATAATTCATGATCTTAATATATGGTACAATAAACACAGAGGATGACAAAGGATTGAAGATTTTTAGTTGGAGAAAAGCATCATGGAGGAAAAAGATATCATTGACGGTACAGAAAGTTCCCCATAGTGAGTAGTAATAGAAACTTTTTTTTCTTGATTACTTGACGAATCAACTGAATATAAAAGCTAATAGAAACAACTACGAAACATCATAACTGAACAATTCATAATCATAACACATAAAATTACGTTTAAATAAGAGGTTGCATATACAGGAGGCCAGAATTCAATTATTTTGCTAGTGTGGATTGGTCATTTGACGCTGAATTGAAAAACCACATTTGTTTTGCCAATTTTACACCCACAGCTAGACAACTATCAAATTGAATATAAATATATAATATAACACATCCCCCCTGCACAAATAATTTCATTCTATATTTCTATTTCTAGATAGCATCACATATATTAGAGTACCTTGCAAACACTATACGTACATGTTAATATCAATAGCTATCTCACAATTGCATAAAGTCAATGTTTGAAACAACTAATTGACTAGAGTAATTTTTGTGTCATATTTAGCAAAGTGGTAAATTCGTAACTGATAAATCAGAGCCAGACTATCCTTTTAAAGGCAAATTTTCATATCAGGCTATAGAAACCATTTAACAGAGTTATCAAACTTCAATCTTTTTGTTTAGACCTAGTATAAACTTGTCAAGAAAATATTTCCTCATTCTGATGACAGCTCATGACAATTTAAATACTAGAAAAAACACAAGTTCTTATAATAAAAATTGGAATAAGTTATCAAAATAGGCTTATGGTTTTGGGGTAAGTATCCGAACAGATTGGACACGTCATTTCTATTACTCCGTCGTGTCTCGTTCCATTATCGAGCCTAAATTGGTACCTTTTTTTAAAGGCCTATATTGGTGTTATTTTTTACGTGGAGCCTAAATTGATACTTACTTAAAAACCATAAACCTATTTTAGCACCTTATCCTTTGACACAATCAAATTAACAAGACCATATGACATGTTACAGAAAATTAAGATATGTAATCTAGAATTGGCTAGTGTTCCAGGTGTTAGTATTTGTTGGATCAAATTCATTTGTACATCCGCCATACCAAAACCATCCCCTTATTCACTTAAGTAACAGTGCACACAATATCAACAGATATAACAGGAAAATTTACCAGAAGATCTTGAATAATAGTAATGCCAATGTACCCAAAATATTGAATAATAATAACATGCTGCATACCTTGATATAGAAATTGCCGTCTACTTCTTGAACTGGGGATAAACGTTGAATCAAATTTGTCACTAGTTTTTTTTTTTCTGAGTCTACAACATACGACAAATATCAATTTCAATTAAAATAGGTTTAGGGTGGAAACAAAACCAAATTTCAAATAACGAAAAACATAATACACTATCTAATTTGAGAGTTTACCGTATGGAAGAAGCAGCCTTGGCAGCTCTATAAGCTTCAGGAAACAATGGAGAATTAATTGCAGTAGTCTCTCAAATGGCCGTATTGCAAAAATCTGAAACCCTACTCACACCAAAGCAATAAATTAAAAAAACCAAATTTTAAATACCCAAATCATACGCATAGCATTTAAATTAACAAACCTGAAACTCTATTGGGTATGAAGAAGTGAGTAGAGACTTCAATTAGACACCATAACATCAACGATGGCTGATAGAGCTACAATGTTGGTCTTTCAAAAAATTTACGGATCTGAAATTGATATTCACAGAGACGGATAAGGATAAAGAGCAAGGGGAAAACAGAATGGAAGAAGGCAGAAACAGGAAGTGGTGGCAAGAGTTGGTGGCCGGAGAAGAAGCACAGGTGGGAGATGGGTTTGGTTATAGGGTTTCTGATATGAAATGGGAAAGTGAGGGGTCGCCACAGAGATGAGTTTAATTTCTGCTATCCAATTGTTTTATATTTAGGTTTTATTTTGTTAATGAATTCCGTCTTTCCCTTTTCTTTTTCAATAGAGAAAATAATAAATATATAATTATAATTTTGAAACATATTGTGACCACACACTATTTCTTTCCATAGTCACTAATATCATAATAAAATAAAAAATCGATGATGTATGTTATTGTAACAAAATTATTTTGTCATAATAATATTAATTTTTTTAGAGACAAAATAATAGTCTCCATATATGTTTACAATTTTAACCCAAAAATATTATGTCATATATATTGCTACGAAATAGTAGTGTCAAATTGATTTCGTTCCAATATATACGTATAGTGACAAAATTTTGTCAAAATAAGTATTTCATCACAATCTTTTGTATCTAGATTAATTATTGTGACAAATAATTTATTTTGTCATAATAACCATATTTATTGTGACAAAAATACTTTCGTTACAACAGAATTAGTCACAATATCAAGAATTTTTTGTAGTGATCAGTTTTATCTGCACTACTTGAAGCCCCTTGAGGGGCAGGATGAAGTGATTAACTGATGCTTCGATCTCTCTTTAGGATTGGAATTTGAATACATTCAAGAACATTTTCTATCGTAAGAAGCAGTTGTTGGCTCGTCTTGATGGTGTTTAGTGTTGATTATATAATGAGAAAATAGGGAGAGTTGGCGAAGCTCGAGCCTCAATTGTGAGATGAGCTTAATGAGGCCTTGAGGCAAGAGGAAATCCTTTGGTGTAAAAATTCGCGGGTTAAAATGGCTTAAATATGGGGATCAGTACAGAAATTATTTCACACTTCGACGATTGTTCAGAGACGGGGGAATAATATGGACGAGCTTCAGGATGTGAATGAGTGTTGGGTTTTGGGGGTTGTCCTTCTAAAAACATAGCTCTAAATAATTTTAAGAATGTCTACCGTGAGGAGCATTTTGATCAGCATACGCTTTGCACAGTTCAATGCTTCCTGAGTTGGGAGGAGTCGGGGTTGAGTGAGTTGGGTCTCCCGTTTATCACCGAGGAAGTTAGAAAGTCCTTGTTCTCCATGTCTGCGTTGAAAGCTCCAAGCAAGGATGGCTTTCGGGCTTGTGTTTTTAATGGGTGTTGTTATACCGTAGACCTGGGCATGGGCCGCGAGCCCGACTAGGCCCAGGCCCATTTAGCCGGGCTTGGACACATGAAAATGTTGTCAGGCCCGGTCCGGCTCAAACCCGTAAAAGTCCGTCAAAAAGTAGGCGGGCTTGGGCTTACTAATTTTACATCAGATCGGTCCGGTCCGGTCCGATATATATATATATATATATATATATATATATATATATATATATATATTTATATAAATTATAAATTATATTATATAAATATAAATTATAAATTATGTTATGATAAATATAAATAGATAAAGTTTAATTGCTTTTTGGATTTAATTAGTAATTTTATAACTTTAATTTTTTTAAATATATAAATGGGCTTGGACGGACGGGTTTGGAATTCAGATCTTAGGCCCAAGCCCGACTAAATTTATCGCAGGCTGAGCTGTGCTTGGGCTCGCGAGGCTTTATTAAAAGCCTTACAGGCTCGGCCCGAGCCCAGTCCAGCCCGACCCATGCCCAGGTCTTTTATACCGAGCCATGAATTCTCACCCCTAGCCCCGTGAAAGGATGAAAATACCCTTTCAGGAGTTGGGGATGGGAAAATGCTATTTCTTTTGCCTTCCCGACACGCGGACGTGTGGTCGGACGTGACAGCCACACGCCCGACAACAAGGTGAGGATTCCGAAATCCAAACTAATCCAAAAGCGATTAAAAAAACTTACAAAAATCAACAAAATCAAATGAAATTACGTATCATTAGTCATTTTCCTTTCGCGCCCCTCCTCCGATCCATGTTTTCGTTGATAAATTAGTCCGGATTTGATCCAAGAGAGTTTAGAGAATTTGAGAATTTTGAAATTTGATAAAAAGGTATTTTAGTATTTTTCCGGAATTGAAGGTGGGAAATTGAAGCTAAGTATAGTAATTCACTTTTTAATTGAATGCATAGAATACACATGCGTATTCTTTTGAATTAGTTAGTATTTTTAATTCAAGTGTACTGTTAATTAGAATTTTATAAAATATAAGGTTAGCTGTTCATAGACCTAATTGATGATTTTGAAGTTTTAGGTTAGCTGTAAAGTAAAGAATACATTATTACTTACATGATACGAAATCCACTCGTAATTTTAGTGTTTCGGTTTAGTTTGATAGGCAATGCTTGAAATCGAAGAGTTTGAAATCGACTCGTAATTTTAGATTGGGTTAAAGTTGATATACTAATCCAAAAACAACACGAATATTTAAAATTATTTTTATATTTTTATATTATTTTATTAATAAAGATAATTAAATTTATAATTATTATTTGCAAATATTATTCTTATGAGGACATCTCTACTACCAAATTAACCTTTAATTAATTCAATCACGTAAATAAATTCCAAGGGAATTTAATTTGATTGATATCAAGTGATCAACTAGCAATTATAATTAACGCCCAAATGACGTAATCAGCTCAATTGACTAATTACTCAATATAATCCAATTAATCAATTTACCTTCTAGACAAGTTTATAAGGTGATTAAAACGGTTTCGTATATTTTTAGTTGTTTTTTTTTTCTAATTACATAGTGATTCGGGATATGAATAAAGGGCTTAAGAAGGCCCAATCGGGCAGATGGGCCCAGGGCCCAAACACCCTCTATGAATACACAACTCACATTGAAGGAAAAGGGGTAATCATTTTGAACCATTTACACCTTACTTTGAATATATTCTCTTGAACCTCTGACTGTCTTGCTCGTCGGAGTATCCGCAGGGACCATTCCCGGCGTAGGGACGACCCATCGGCAAGCTAAAGCCTCTCTTCGGAGATCAGGATCACGGTGTTCACATACCTAATTATTTGGTGCGGTGATCGTGGACTACAAGTGACTCGGATCTTCAGACAGGATGGAAACCCCGAATGACTCGACACCAACGGCGCTTCGAGAAGTTGGAGCGACCAGCTCCATGACGCACACCGGAGGCGTGGTCCAGAGCATTCCGATATCCCCCAGGAACCTTGGGCCGTTAATGGAGGAGGTAGGCCCGGAGGAGGAGGAGGCCTTTAACGCCACTCAACTCCTCAGTGCAATACAAGGTTTTCAGATGACGCAGGCCGTACACACGGCGGCTCAAATGAAGATCATCGACCAGCAGAGAGGCCTGCGGGAGGAAAATGCCAAGATTTGGCAATACCTCAAGGAAGCAGCAGAGTTACAGAGGGAAGGAGCGGCCCCGGAGCAAGCCCCGGAAGCAGCGATCGTAGCAGGAAGAGGGGCTGGAGCCGCAGTCGCCGGAGAAGGCGAGGAGCGAGGAGCTGGAGCCGCGGGCGCAAATAGCGAAGAGTTGTTGGAACTAAAAATTCAGCGTTTTCTCGACAAAAGGGCACTCGGGGGCGTAATGGGAGGCAGCGTTACATCCAGCAAAACGCCATTGGTGCAGAGGATTATCGAAAAGAGATTCCCGCGCGATTGGAAAGCTCCTCGACTGGCCCAGTACTCAGGGACCGAGGACCCCAATGATCATGTGGCGTCATTCATAAGTACCATAAATTTATACTCAAAAGACGAAGACATCATGTGCAAGGTCTTCCCCACCACTCTCTCCTCCAGCGCGCAGGAATGGTATCGGGGACTTACCCCGGAATCTATCGATTCGTTTGATCTCTTAAAAGACCTTTTCCTCTCTCGGTTTGCCGCAGCGGCGAAGGTTAGGAAAATCAGTTCGGACCTCAACGGCCTTAAGCAGCGAACGACCGAGCCTCTGCGCAATTTCCTATCGAGGTTCCATCACATGGCTTCGCAAGTCAAGGGCCTCAACCTGGAGGTGGCCCACGACGCCTTAGCGAAAGGGACCACCTGCGAGCCTCTCAAGCATAAATGTTTCCGGAAGATGCCTAGATCCTTCGAAGAACTAATGACCATGGCACAAACCTTTGTCCGATACGATGACTGTGACCGACCGGTCGGATATGAGGAAACAGAGAAGGATAAGGCCAAGGGTGACGCACAGAAGCAAGAAAGAAACAGAGCAATCCCGGAGTCAAGTGAGGATATCCGGGTCCGTAGGGAGGTTCCGATGCCCTATCTGACCCGGGCTGAGCGCACCCACCCAGAGCGAAGAGGGGACCGGTCCAGGGGCAAGGAGGTCCATTACGCCACTCAACATCAGCCACGTCGGTTTACACAGCAGGTTCCGGTCAGTGATAAGGGCAAGACCCGAGCAGAAAAGGAGTACTGCAAGTATCACAGATCCTCCGGACATTCTACGAACAACTGTTTTCAGCTGCAGAAAGAAGTCGAGCGAATCACGGAGCAAGGGGCACCGCCCAGGGTGAGCAGGCAAAGAGAGCAAAGCCCGAAGCAACGGGAGACGGGGAGGGCAGAGGAATCAAAGAAGCCAATGTACCATGGAGAGATACATGTAATCAGGGAGGGAGCGCCGGCATTCTCCGCACAGCCTGATGGCTCCCGAAAGAGAAAGGCGAGCGGGCAAACATTGACAGTACAGCCCCCACTCCGGACTAATCACTCGGAGGCCCTTGTGGTCACCATGAGCATTGCAGGTTTTAAAACTCATCGAGTGCTTGTCGACACCGGGAGTTCGGTGAACCTGCTCACTTGGTCGGCACTCCGCGCCATAAAAAATACTCGCATTGCCCTCCGGGCGGGGACTTTCCCTCTGGTCGGCCTGTCAGAGATCGAGGTGCCAGTAAAAGGAGTTATTACACTGCCGACTAGCTTGGCCAAAGAAGTTGAAGGGGTCGAGCAGGCCACAGAATGGGTTGTGGTCGACATCCCCCTAGCTTACAATGCCATTATCGGGAGACCTCTCTTGGCCGCCCTGAGGGCCACGGTGGATATCTCCGAGTTATGCCTGACGATTCCCTCCCCTCGTGGAAGGATCGCCGTCCAAGGTGACCGTATACTGGCCAAAAATCTGCAGTGGGAGGCGACTCAACCTCGAGCAACGCTCTACTTAGAGGACGGGCTGATGGACGTGAGGGGTTACAATCCCGTACCCATTGAGCATGTTAGCGACTGTATCCTCGGAGATGGCAGGATGGTGAAAATGGGAACGAAGCTCGCTTCCCCGCTAGCCGAGGAAATCAAGGTCGTCCTAGAAGAGCATTCAGATGTGTTCGGTTGGCGCACCGAGGACATCACGGGGGTCGCACCTGAAAGAGCAATGCACAAGCTGAATATCGACCCCTCCGTCGAGCCTGTCAAGCAGAAGATGAGAGTGCAGGCGAAAGACAAGCAAGCGGCAGTAAAGCAAGAAATTGACAAGCTCCTAGCTGTAAAATTTATCCGTGAGGTAAACTATCCGGACTGGCTTTCTAACGTCGTACTTGTAAAGAAAGCCAGCGGAAAATACCGTACGTGTGTAGATTTCACGAATGTCAATAAAGCCTGCCCCAAGGATTCTTATCCGCTGCCTAACATAGATCAACTCCTAGATCTGACGGCTGGTCGAAAGATCTTGTCACAGTTTGATGCCATCGCAGGTTTCCAGCAGATCCCTCTGGACCCTGCCGACGCCGAAAAGACCTCCTTCATTACGCATGAGGGAACATATTGCTATAATGTCATGCCCTTCGGTTTAAAAAACGCAGGGGCCACATACCAGCGTTTGGTGGATAAGATGTTCGCTCACCTCATCGGTAAGACCGTTTAGGTTTACATCGATGACATGGTGGTCCTGAGCTCCAAAGAGGACGACCATTCGCGAGATCTAGCGGATGTATTCAAGATCTTCAGAGCCTATAACCTCAAGCTGAACCCGGAGAAGTGTTTTTTCGGAATTCGCAGCGGAAAGTTTCTGAGTTGCGTGGTGTCGGAAAAAGGCATCGAGCCTAACCCCGCGAAAATAGAGGCCATTTTAGCAATGGAGCCACCACGCGACCTGCAAGGCGTGCAAAGGCTCAATGGAAGAATCATCGCTTTGGGACATTTTATCTCCTGCTCGGCTCAGCGATGTCTCCCGTTCTATAAGGCAGTCGACAAGGAGCACCCCTTTAAGTGGTCGACTGACTGCCAGGCCGCGTTCAGCGCCATAAAAACTTTCCTCACAACTCCCCCCTCCTCTCGGTGCCAAAACCTGAGCGGGATATTCACTTGTATTTCACTATCTCGGATGAAATGGTAGCCATCGTCTTAGCCCAGGAGGAAGGGACGGAGATTTTTCCGATATATTTCCTGAGAAGAGTGCTGAAGGGAGCTGAAATCAGGTACTCCGAGGTAGAAAAAGCTCTATTCGCCATCACACAAGCTTCAGAACGCCTGAGACCATATTTTCAAGCACACACGGTCATCGTCAGGACGAATTATCCGCTAAAAAAGGCTATCCAAAGACCAGAGGTTTTCGGGCGCATCACAAATTGGTCCGTTCGTCTCTCTCAGTTTGACATCCGTTTTGAGCCCAGAACGACGATCAAGGCTCAGGCCTTATCCGATTTCATCGTCGAGTTTTCCGGCCGCGCAACCACCGAGCTTACGGCGGTGCCATCTCGCTCGAGCGATATCTGGACAATGAGCATCGACGGGTCATGTGCTCCTGGAGGGGCAGGCGCCGGGGTAGCCATTCAAGGACCCGACAACCTTCATTTACGATATGCCGTCCGACTAAATTTCCCGACTACCAATAATCAAGCCGAGTATGAGGCCCTAATCGCCGCCCTCCGACTATCGAAAGCAATGGTCACTGGCAAGTTGACAATATGCTCGGACTCGAAACTGGTAGTTAGCCACGTCAGTGGAGCTTATCAAGCAAAGGACCCCATAATGTGCCAATACTTGACCCTCGCCACATCCCTACTCAATGATCTGAAAAACAAAAGGGTAACCCTGGATCTGGTGTTAGTCCCACGAGAAGAAAAAGAAGAGGCAGACGCTATCGCTGCTCTTGCGGCAGGCGAACAATCTAATGACCCGCTCACCTTGCTTGAGAGTGCAAGCGCCCCGGCTTTTCGCACTGAGACTTTGCTACAGATTGGCTATGCGGAGGCCACGGAAGGAGGACGGAGAAGCCCGATTATCGAATACCTTCAGGATGGGACTCTGCCAGCAGATCGGGCAGCGGCATCCCTGGTTGTCCGGTGTTCTTGGCGTTATGCATTACAGAATGGCTTACTCTACCGCAAATCGGCCATGCATCCCTGGTTGCGTTGTATATCTGAGAAAGAGGGAGATCACTGTCTGAAGGAAATTCACCAAGGTGTTTGCAGCTCGCATCAAGGAGCCCGAACAATTGCAAAGAAAGCCCGGCTCCAGGGGTTTTACTGGCAGACCATGGACTCCGACGCAACGCGTTTGGTCCGCAGTTGTCAGGCTTGTCTACTACACGCCAATACACATCATACCCCAGCGGCCCCATTCAAGGGTATCATAACACCATGGCCTTTCGCAGTATGGGGCATCGACCTACTCGGCCCTTTGCCAATGGCTTTAGCACAAAAGCGCTTCGTGGTCATGGCGGTCGATCATTTTACCAAATGGATCGAGGCTGAAGCCCTAGCCAAGATAACTGCTGATAACGTCATCAACTTTCTCAAGCGAGCTATCATTTACCGTTTTGGGGTCCCCCATTCGTTCATCACCGATAATGGGAAGCAATTCGACTGTGGCCAGTTTCGTGATTTTTGCGCGGACTGGGGAATCAAGGGCCGATACACATCGGTAGCTCACCCTCAGAGCAACGGTCTCACAGAGGTAAGCAACCACACGCTCCTTCGAGGGATCAAAGCACGGTTAACCGATCAAGGCAGGGGATGGCCCAATCACATTGCGGCGATCTTATAGTCATACCGCACTACCCCACACACTGGGACTGGGCGCACCCCCTTTTTTCTCGCATACGGATCGGAGGCAATGGCACCATCTAAAGTCATTCTCCGCTCCCCTCGACAGGCCGATTACGAAGACTGCGACAACAGTGCAGAGCTGAAGGAAGCCAGTGACCGACTCGAAGAAGAGCGCCTTAACGCTCTGTTACACATTACGGCCCATAAGCAGAATATCGCGCAGTATCACGATAGAAGGGTTCGCCCACGCATTTTTCAGGTCGGGGACCTTGTGCTCCGAGACGCCGCAGCTGCGCAGTCCCCGTTAGCTCAAGAAAAGCTCGGCCAATCATGGGAGGGTCCGTACAAGATCGACACTGTTCTCCATAATGGAGCTTATAGAATTGCCTCTCTCGAGGGGGTAGTTTACGATAATAGCTGGAATGTCCAAACTTTAAAAAGATATTATCAATAATACGCGGGCTACGTTTCACAATACATGGGATGCATTAACTGATTTAGTTAACGATTCTAAGCGATCAGAACCCTAACGTGTTCTCCACCAATCAAGCATTCGGAATGCTCATCGATCAGGCTCTTCGATCGCATCGAACGCCTCCCTCATCGTCTAACTGATTTACTTAACGATTCTGGGCGGTCAGAACCCTAACGTGTTCTCTGCCAATCAAGCATTCGGAATGCTCATCAATCAGGCTCTTCGATCACATCGAACGCCTCCCTCATCGTCTAACTGATTTAGTTAACGATTCTAGGCGATCAGGACCCTAACGTGTTCTCCGCCAATCAAGCATTCGGAATGCTCATCAATCAGGCTCTTCGATCACATCGAACGCCTCCCTCATCGTCTAACTGATTTAGTTAACGATTCTAGGCGATCAGAACCCTAACGTGTTCTCCGCCAATCAAGCATTCAGAATGCTCATCGATCAGGCTCTTCGATCACATCGAACGCCTCCCTCATCGTCTAACTGATTTAGTTAACGATTCTAGGTGATCAGAACCCTTACATGTTCTCCGCCAATCAAGCATTCGGAATGCTCATCGATCAGGCTCTTCGATCACATCAAACGCCTCCCTCATCGTCTAACTGATTTAGTTAACGATTCTAGGCGATCAGAACCCTAACGTGTTCTCCGCCAATCAAGCATTCGGAATGCTCATCGATCAGGCTCTTCGATCACATCGAACGCCTCCCTCATCGTCTAACTCACTTAGTTAACGATTCTAGGCGATCAGAACCCTAACGTGTTCTCCGCCAATCAAGCATTCAGAATGCTCATCGATCAGGCTTTTTGATCGCATCGAGTGCCTCCCTCATCGTATAACTGTCATCTAGTTAACGATTTTAGGTAGACAAAACCCTATCTCATTCTCCGCCAAACCAAGCAATTCAAATGACATCAAAAACCTCGGGCAAACGCAAAATAGAAACAAGTTTTCAAGACATCACAACACTACAGCAAACCGGCGGAATACAGCGATAACAATCTTACATCTCAAGCAAGAAATACATAAAACACACTATAGAGGCCACTAAGGCCACACCAAGACGGAGCTTGCACAAGCAATTCACATAGGCTTCGGACGGTCGGGGTCCGGGATTTCCTCCTCGTCCATCAAATCTTGATACATTGCTCTCCAGTCCACGCACTCATCAGTGTTATGGCCGTTTTGCCTATGATACAAACAGGCTTTGCCCACGTGGGTCACGTGATGGTTAGGATTAGCAGGAACGGGACCCAGGCTCCCTTGCCTCGCAAATTCCAGTAAAACGACGCTTCGCGGTTTAAGGGGATCGACGAAAGTCGGCCCGTAAGGACGCGAGGGGGAAGCATGGCGCCCTACCCGACGATACTCCACCTCATGGGGTAGATTCAGCACCCTTTCCATCTCGTCCGCTAGAAGCCTCTTGATCCAAGAAGGATGCGGGTTGAGCACCGCGGCAACAGTCTCGTCAGGAAAAAGGTACCCGATGCCCTCGTGAGACCATATTTTCTTTTCCGTGGAAGAGTGTGCGCTGACAGCAACCTCACAAGAGTCGGTGACGGATCCGGTGTAAGGCATGGAACTCTCACTCTCCACTCTTCTCCTTTGCGGGGCCGAATCCCGGCTCAGCCAGACAGGGGATGAGTACCTCACTTTTCTCTCCGCATCATTCTCCTCAGACGGAGGGCAGTAAACGTAAGGATGCGGCATCGCCGATATGGCCTTCTGAACTTCCAACACCCAAGCCGGATCGACGACATCCCGAAGCGACATTCTCCAAGCAGATTAGTTCAAGAAGGTAGCAAAGTAATAAAAACAAGTTGCCAGTCCATATCACAATAATCCGACCCCTATTTATAGCAAGTCGAGGAAAAGACATGAAAGACTTCACAATGCACAACAATCACATCAAGCAGGCAAAACATCATTAGGTGCAAAAAGATATCCCAAAAAAGATCCAAATTGTACGAACCATCATTACATCCAAAAATTCTAAGTACAGACTCCCTATTACTTCTTAAAACGGCTGCAAAATTCAACAGCCTTCGCCTGGGCAGCTTTGTCATAGATGTTCGGAGAAAAAATCACCTCCGGAGGAACATTGTAACCCGCAGAATGAGCTACGGTGATTAGCATCATGCGGTCTAGTTTTACTAGTTTCTCCTCGTGTTGACCAGCCAGAGTGCAAAGATCGGCAGCTTCTTTGCGTGCAGTCTCCAGTTGTCGCTTGAGAGACTCGTTCTCCTCGACTAGCTCTACCGCGCATCCCGTCTTCTCTTTCAAAATCTCCGCTACACGGCGAGTCCACCCGACTGCCATCCTTAGCAACACACGATACGCACAGATCTCCTCGACATCTTACTTCAAACGCTGCGAGAGTTCCACCCGACCGGCTGTTTCTACCTTCAGCTTCTCTGACAAAACCGTTATCTCAGCCTCACGACGATCTAGAAGCTCCCGCGCAACCGTCAACTTTTGGTTCGCCTCCTCAAGATCGCTAATAGATCTTCGCAAACTTGCTTCCATATCACGAAAAGCGTTTTCATCATTAACGCACATGTCGAAAACTCGGGTTGCATTTTGGATAGACTGCAGATAAGAACAGAAGTGAAGATAAGACACTTGCAAGAAATAACACAAGGCTAAGAAAACGAATAGAAGAACTCACCACACTGAGGGCCGATAAGGTCTCCAGACCCAAGTTCATTTTCGAAACCCCATCCATCCGTTGTTGCTCACCAGGAACCCGGGCCACATGGGCCATCGCGCGAGCCAGGTCGGAGCTCGCCATATCAGAATGCACTGACAGATCCATCACATACTCCTTGAATTTGGAAATTTTCATTTCCATTCTCTTCACCATTTCCGGATGATCCCGTATCCGATCCGTCACATCCGAAGACATCTAGTTGGCACCATCAGAGCAAGTTTTCTCGCCACCTTCGCTGGCACCAGCAATTACTTCCTCAATGTTTCTCTCTCCACCTACGTCTTTAATAACGGTTTTCCCAGTGTCCCTTTTCCTTTTTCGAGCAACCATCCCACGGCTCGGACTACCAACTACCTCTTCGTCAAAAGCAACATCTCCACCCCTCCCGCAGGCTCCTGGGCAGCTGGATCAGTTACAGGTTTCCCTTACGGGACATCAACCTCCCCGTCAGCACCTTCCCGAGCATCGAGAACACCTCCCATGCTTTGCACCACTTGGTTCGCATCCTCGAGTGACGAGTACGATACCAACAACCCCGAAGCTCCTCCGAATGCCTCGTCAGCGGTCTCCAGACCAACGCTGAATTCGTTAGGGTCAAAATCCATACTGACACGGGGATCTCCTAGACCTGCACGCGCCAAAACAAGAGAAAAAAACATCAGACTTCTAATTAATAAACACATTTCATACTGCATAATTGACAAAGCAGAAAAATGATCCCAGCCCCTCACCTACGACTGCAACGTTCACGGAGATCGCCTCCAATTCCGCCAGCTCCCCAGCCTTGAAGTTGTAGCCCTTTTTCCATTTCTCAAAGTTCGTCGCCGACCACCCTCTGATATCCGCCATTCGCCATTTATTCCAGATATATTAGCCAACAGCAAGGAAATGGCGAACTAGCTCGTCTACGTCCTGCTTATGATCTTTGTCTGTCGAGAGACCTTTCAAATGCGTGACCAATTTTTCCTCAAACAGAAGCATTGGTCGGGTCTTCAGCATGGGGTCATCATTCCACACGACCCGGAAGGGAAAATCACCATCGCGCTTCCTCACCAGAAAGAAGCGGTGACGATATTCGGACAGTTTATCCTTCAAACCACCCATCACTCTGAATTTCTGATGGGAGAAGGTGACATGCTGCGATCTTTGCCCTTTGCTCGGTTTAAAAAACTCACGAAAAACCAGACCTATGGCTCGGCATCCGGTAGAACGATACAAGGAGTAGAAGGCGACCATCATTATCCAACCATTCGGATGTATTTGGCCAGGGCACAGGTCGTATTCTTTCAATACCTCCACAAAGAAAGGCAGGAGGGGAAGTATATTGAATTTATCTTACATTCCACGAAACCAAAAATGAAGAAAAAGCTCTTGTTTGCAGGCCGAAGGGCAGAGAACTAGTATAATTTCTTTTCTCTACGTGAACTTTCATCCCCGACTCTAATTGCTCTTCGTAGATAATGAGCTCGTTCGCATGACCCGCATGATGGGCTCTGGTCTCCTCGCTCAACGCCGCTAATTCATAAGGCTCCCCGAGTCGGTACACCGCAGAGATCGCCGGCAGGTCGTCCGCAATAATTATACTATGAGCATCTTCGACAACAAGGGACTCCGGCCTCCTAGGGCGCTCGACTCTTTCAAAATGCTTACCCTCGCTTCTAGCAGGACCAGGCGCTCGTGTCCACACTTTTTCGTGCATTTCCTCGTAAATCGCGGCAAGAGGCCACTCTACAGTAATTAACCCCTCCGGTACGGCCACTACCACCTCTAACACACCGGCGGCAACACCCCCAGCTGGACGATCAACGGTGGGCAGCGGGCGATCAACGTGTATTTTCCTTTTCTTCAACACTTCACCTGCCGCGCTATTTCCACCCCCCTTTTCAGCTCCCCTTTTTCACGACACCGACCGAGTTCATGCAGACTCTTGAATCGTGAAGTCACCAGGGGCGACCGACGGCAGTCTGCTTAGGGCTCCCCGTGAAGACCCCTCTGCCATAATACCCCTACCCCGAAGTCGAAATAAAGCAAGAAAAACGCAGAAATCAAAGCTAAGGGATGGTGCGACTAACCTCACCAAAGATACGACAAGTTCTGAAGCAAGAAAACTCCCGACGAAAGACAACGGATGACGGACAAACCGACGAATCCTTACCACGCGAGCAAAAAGGTATGGCAGGGCACAATCGCAGAAAGCCACAGCATGACGACACAATTTTCTCAAACAAATTTGAAAGAAGAAGAGATTTCGTCTCCCCCCCCCCTAATATTTATAGTTGGGGGAGGAATCAAGGCGCCGGCATAGTTGTAATTTCACAATTAATGTTGGCGGCGCACAGGTGATTAAAAGCACATACGCAATCAATGCGGCACAGAGAATAAGGCACGCATGCAGTGAAGGGCCCTCTTTGCGGTTAGACACCAGGTGTCCGCATGGCGAGCGGACACACCCTCCTATATTCTCGCATCAAATACTTGACTTAGCTCTTCGGTGGGGGACTACTTGATTCGGGATATGAATAAAGGGCTTAAGAAGGCCCAATCGGGCAGATGGGCCCAGGGCCCAAACACCCTCTATAAATACACAACTCACATTGAAGGAAAAGGGGGTAATCATTTTGAACCATTTACACCTTACTTTGAATATATTCTCTTGAACCTCTGACTGTCTTGCTCGTCGGAGTATCCGCAGGGACCATTCCCGGCGCAGGGACGACCCATCGGCAAGCTAAAGCCTCTCTTCGGAGATCAGGATCACGGTATTCACATACCTAATTACATAGTAATATTTAAGACAATTTGACAAAAAAAATGTGATTGGTTATTTGTAGTAGATTTAATTTATAGTATTTTAACTCAATTTTTGTAATTTTGTTACTAATACATTAAATATTTTAGACGCGATTGATATTTAAAATATCTAAATTGACAGTTAAATACCACTCAAACCAATTTTTAATAACATATGACTAAAATTGACCATGCTAAAAAACGTGAAGGTTAAATTTGCACTATTTTAAATATTAAGACAACATTTATATTCCCGTTAGAACTAATTTGATCGAGCAACGGAAGATAGGATCACCAGATTTTGTATTAGACGGGGCGATGTTCAACAACACCGATAAACAAAAGATAAAACTATTGATCCACAAGCTAGAGATGTCGTGTGTGTGTGTGTGTGTATACACACACACACACACTGGAAGGATTCAACTCAGTCCATTAACGGGAGAATCCTAATATTTAGTCATCACTGATTCAGACATGTGGCAATACGGTAGTCATCAGTTAAAGGGCCATGTGTAGCATTTTAGACCTTTATATTAGCCAACGACTACTGTGAAAATTCCAATGCAACTAAGTTCGAGGCTCTGTGTCATGAAAGATTTCTCCCAAAGATAGAATCCTAATGAAAGATGGAGTCTTAAAGTGACAAGGATTCCTAGATGATCAAGGGTTCAGATCTATACCTATAAAAGAGAGCTAGGCCCTAATAACGATAAATCGTCAAAGGAAATAGACTGTAAGGATAGGAATCCGCAGAAGCGTCAGGAGCAAGGAACAGGCCTTCCGTCACCTTTAATGCTCCCCGAAAAGAGATGATTTTCTAGATAGAAGACAATAAAATGAGAATTGAATTTCCAACTAAGCTTAAGAAGTTTCGAAGTAATGAGAAGTACTGCCACTTCCATAAAGCGAAGATTGTAGATAGCTGATTCAGGAGCCGGAAAAAGATGGCGAAAAGCGGTAAGTTAGTTCATTTTCTCAAAAAATATGAGGAATTCAAAGAGCGAAAAGGAAAAAAAACATGAAAACCGTGCTCCTAAAGGGGTGATCAACATAATAATAGAGGGGCTACAGCCCAAAAGGAAGATGGAAGAAATCACTACCCTAAAAAAAAAAATTTGTCATCCAATTTTTCCTCCGGCAACATAAAGAACACGCATAAGGAATCACATGTTGATGCTCTAGTGATGTAAATACTAATTTTAGACTTCAAAGTCGAGAGATTTTTTGTTGACATAGGTAGTAGCTCTGTCAACGACTCAGATTACATGATAGTAGGCAAAACTCTTTTGTATTTCCATGAAGGAAAATATGATAACACGCATTGGGAGCGCCTAGTCCTTTATCATGGAAACTTCTGTATTTGCAATATACTGTCAGTTAACAGTTTTAAGGATGTCGGGTGATGGGTCCTTTCCGGTGCACGCATTATTTTATTTATTAGCCTTTTATCATGTTTTTGGGCTAATTCGTTTTCAAAAAATCACATGAGTTATGGGCTCACAATATGTCATTTCGTTAGAGTTAGGTTCCTGAATTTTAAAGGGTTTGATTAATAAAATCGTAGAATTGTCTTCCGTTAAAATACCAAATATTCCTAAATCGTTTTCAGTTGATACAAATTCACCATACAAATTACGAAAAGCGATAAATAAATTTAGAATTATAAATTAAATTCCATTTTAATATCAAAATCATACACATTTGATCGAGCCCTGAACAAATCTATTAGAGTTGAAAAATAAATAAACGTTAGCCACGGGACAATGAAACCCGTATTCAGAATTAAACTACGACGTCGGACTCGATAAAATATGACTTAACAAATCCTACAATTCTAGCATGGCAATTAATCCATGAACTGCGATTCTATGATCAAAATCTGGAATATTTAGATGATTTTAAAAAATAACATACGGTTAACAAAATTTAAAAACACGTAATAACTTCTTGTCACGTGTAAGTAATTTGCTAGAAAAACGATGATTTTTGTGATTGGAGAAACAACGTAATAAAATAAGTCATTTTTTTTCCTTCAATTTAGACAAGCTCTCCCTTTGTTTTTATTTTATTTAAAAAAATCTCAACCTAGGTTTTTTTGATTTGTTTGAAAATCACCCTTTTTCTCTTTCTCAGTTCTAACCTTTTCAACACACTCTTTTCTCTTTCTAATTCTAACCTATGTATATTATAATTTATTCTGTTTTTTCTTTTTGTCTTGTCCCGGATACACTAATCTGACATTTGTACCATTTCACCTTTGCTTGCCAACTAAGAGAATAGGTAGGTAGATATAATTTCTAAAAGAAAAATGTTCCTTTTTAATGATAATTTTAGAAACAATGTCAGCTAAAATTAAAACAGTAGTATAATTTTAATGCTCTTAATGGTTCACTGTGTTAGTGCTGCTGCAGCATTTAATGCTACGGCAGCAGCCACAATTTTTATTTTTATTTAAAAAAATACCCACAGTTCTATATACACTAGACCATTAGTGGGTAATGGTAATATCATGGGTAAAAACCATTAGATCAAAGATTTAATAGTTACAACCTCCAAAGTTGATTACAACTTCCAAAGTTTATGAAGGAGTATTATTTGATAGGATGGTGCTATTTGGCTAGAAGATATAGGGATAGAAGGGATACAACGAGCTGTTTGTTTAGTGAAATTACTAACATAACCTTTTAACTTAAATTAATTGCATGATAAATTAGTAAATTCTTTTGTTGTTGTATTTAGATATTTATTTTATTTCTTTTACAGAACCTTTATTATTGTTTTTCATAATTCCTCTTTTTTTAAGGGATTATAATTTCTATTTCAAGTAAAAATGAAATTTGCTTCTGATTTCAACAAATAAAAAAACATATCTTTCTTTCTTTTTTTTTTCTTTTTTATTACATTATTTTCTTTTTTTTTATAAATATAGTTTTTGACAACCTTTTCTTCTACATGTAAATAATATACGAAAGTTATATTTTAAGAAAATTATTGAATAATAATGTTGCATTCTAATTTTAAATTTTAGACTTATACGATTACTAAATCAACTATGAGGCATGGATATCATATTTATTTATTATTTTTATTATATATATTATGAATTTGGCGCAAGAGCTTAATAATTGATCTAATTCCGATACCAAAATCAGTATAAATATTAATAAAATATTGTAAAAAAATTTAGAAGTTGTCTTATAATGAGAAAGAAATACTTTTTTTATAGGGAATCCCAAAAGACAAACGTACACGGTCACGTGTTGTGAATGCCTCTGTCCGTAAGGAACGATCGGAGCAGATATTGATGGGGGATGCCTAGAGGGCACAGACTGAGGATATGGCGGCTGCTGTGGAGATGGACGGAGATGACTCTATGCCTCCTCGGAGTGCGTCT
This sequence comes from Euphorbia lathyris, assembly GCF_963576675.1. Taxonomy (NCBI): domain Eukaryota; kingdom Viridiplantae; phylum Streptophyta; class Magnoliopsida; order Malpighiales; family Euphorbiaceae; genus Euphorbia; species Euphorbia lathyris. The sequence continues at coordinate 91,515,284 of NC_088913.1, forward strand.
TCTGTAGGAGTACCTTCTCAGACCATACCGAGGGGTCGTGACAGACGTTTTGCTTCTACAACAATGTAGTCTTCGGTCGGGTGAGAAATTTTAATTTAGTTATTTTTATGTGATTTATTCATGATTATTAGAAAATATACGAATATTCTGAAATGAGTTTACTGTAATTTCAGGTAGCAGCAAGCGCTCGAGGAGTGATGGAGAGGATGACTGGCTCGTGAAGACCCCGATTCCTGGGGGTCCAATTGATGGTCTTGTGATCCCGAGCTTTTTGGGACATATTGCCCATACTATATGGGGCGGGCAGGATAGGGGTCTCCTGAGGTGTCAGACACGCTCAGTCTATTGTGGTAAGCTATGTGTATGGTACGGTGGTGCTTCTAGGGAGATCCAATTGTGTATAGCGTCATCTGGGTTGTCCCATTTACCAAGTATCATGTATGCCCACATCGATACGCCTCTAATTGCGGCTTTTGTGGAGCGGTGGTAGCTAGACATGTCATCATTCCACATGCCGTTTGGTGAGATGAGCATTATGTTGCATGATGTGTAACGTAACGTCACATCGCGTAATGTCATGTAACGTAATGTGATATGACGTAATATAATGTGACGTAACATAATGTAACATGACGTGATGTAATGTAATGTGATGAAACTTAATGTAACTTAGCGTAACATAACTTAATGTAACTTAATGTAACGTAGCCTAACAAAATGTATCTTAGCATAATGTAACGTAACATAATGTGACGTAACATAACGTAATGTAACGTAACATGACGTAACATAACATAATGTAACATCACGTGATGTAACATAATATGATATAATGTAACGTAACGTGACGTAACGTAACGTAACGTAACGTAGGTCGCTTATAAACTTCGGAATCCAATAGGATTCATATAGGTGTTGCCTTATCGGAATTGACAAACCAGAAACCATAGAAATTGACAAGCCACGGAACTTACGAGCCCTATTTTCTGAACCTAAGAATTAGAGTCGCCTTAAAAAGGAACCACGATCTAAGAACCTCACGGAGTTGTTCGGTTTATAGATAATCGTCTTTGCAAGAGTAAATTGTTATTCGTATATATTCTGAAGTAGTGTTTGTCATATGTTGTAACTTATCGCCACCCGTATCATTCCATAAGGATTTGAAATACATAAAAACTGTCTAACCCATAGTTTAGGAGTAGTTATAATTGTTACCGCACCAATCTAAAGTATTCACCACCTGGATAATGTATAGAACCAAGTAGTTCAATACTTGAGGGTATAAATCTCGTGGATTCGATACCTAGACTTAACCAGATTATTACTTGATACGACGGGGTATATTTATCCCTTAGTAGTAGAGCCGTTGTAGTGGGGATCGCCTCGAGCGCATATTCGCGACTAGTTCGGATCGTATCAATGTGACATAACATAACATAATGTAAAGTGATAGAACATAATAAGAAGTAAGGTAATATGACGTGACGTGACGTGATGTGAGGTGACATAACGTGACGTAATATAACGTAACATAACATAACGTAACGTAACATAACGTAACGTAACGTAACGTAACATAGAATGACGTGACATAATATAACATAACGTGATGTAATGTAATGTAATGTAATATAATGAAACATAATGTAATGTAACTTGACATGACGTAATATGACGTGACATGACTTGACGTAATGTAACGTAACGTTGCCTAACATAAGGTAACTTATTGTAACTTAGTGTAATATAACTTAACATAAACTAACGTAACGTAACATAACTTATTGTGACTTGGCGTAACGTAACTTAACATAATGTAACGTAACATAATATAGCATAATGTAATGTAGCATAACGTAACATAATCTAACGTAACGTAACTTAACTTAACATAATGAAACTTAATGTAAGACCTTGTTTGATAAACCACTTAATTGCTTAAATTAAAATGTTAAGCACTTATTTAATTTAAGTGCGTTTGATAACGGTTGTTTTTCCACCACTTAAATTAGTTAATTAAGTTAAAAACCACTTATTTTGATAAGTCAAAATATTTAACCTATCATTTTAAGTTAAACATTATCAACTAATATTTTTTTAAAAATGAAATCATTCAATATTTTCAGCACTTATAATATTCAGCACTTAAAATTCAATACTTATTTTTTCAGCACTTAATTTTCAGTTTTATCAAACAGTACCTAACTCAACTGTAAAATATGTCCTCTTTGATATTTGAACCTCGTACTGTTGGAAATAGGGCTAAGGTATAGCAGCGGAAATATAAAAATTTTAGCCTACTTCCTTTTAACCATAGGATCCGTTAATCGTTATTTCATATAAAGAGGAATAAGAAGAAATACATTTCGTTGATCAATCTACCGTTGCAAACGAAGTGCCCACAACTTCAAAGGAGAGGTAAACTGTTTACCAATCTGCCCCTATTCGAAACAGACCTTCCAGACCTCCGAACGACAATCCCTTCGGTGGAAACGTGGAAGAATATGTCTAGAAGCTACTGTCTAAACATCGCGACGATCCGACGGTTCAATCTCCGGGAATCCTCGAAATAGTGAACTGACCTGATGTAGGCGAAGAAAAACGAATTTCTCCATTTTGATTGTTTTTCTTCTTTTATGAACACGGTGAGGTTAAATTAGAATCAACCCTTATGAGATGTAACCAAAATAGATTACCTCTAATTAACCAACACAAGATCAAGGAGAAAGAGGGATGGAAGAGATTAATCGATTGACGGAAGCCGTATGAATTCTTGTCCACGAACTTAGGGATGTAATTCACTTTCTCTCTCTAGCTAGTAGATTTCGAAAATCACAAGGGGTGGGGCTAGTGTGTGTGTCGAAATTCACTAGGTAAGGGGTATATATATTATCTTGTCTCTAAACCCTAGTTAGATAGGATTAGGTTACTTAATAGCAATCCAATTCGGAATATGATTTCTAATTATTATCTTACTATATATCTAATATAATTAGGATAATAATAAGTAACCTAGTTAGATAATAATAGGAGGACATTAATCCAATTAATAACTCCTAACTTGATTATCTCTTAATTAATTTAATTTCACAATCCTAATCCAATTAGGAAGAGTGGAATAAATTAATTCCCTTCCTTTAATACATATAATTTCGACCCCCCCTTATCCATGGGCCTCACTGGGCTCAACTGGGCTTCCATCTATTAATCAGATCCATCTCTCTTTTGTTTCCAAGTCTTATGTGTGATCCATTAGGTCCTTACTACTTCTGGCCGTATGCAACTATTAAATTAATTTCTCCAAGAATTATATTTAATCCTTGCATAACGGAATGATGAACAGAGCATGTTATCGGCATGTCCGTAATCATTCCCCCAGAGTCCGTTAAGAAGACAGGTTGATTCTGCCGTTAACCCTTCCGTATTAGTTACAGTATAATTCGATCATTTATCAACTACATCCTTGAACTGAATCTTATGACTATGGATGATGTCAAGTCATATATAGCGAGACGTTCGTTTTACTTGTACAGGCCGAGTCAACTCAAATAGATAGGTTAAGTGAAATCTGTATTTCTACTCTTAAGCTATCACCTTGCAAGGATTTAGAGTCGAGTCTTCCACAAGCGATCCTTGGACGTATCTCCCATTCGTCGGGAGTGATAAATGCTCAATCCAATGTATAACTACCCTGACATTACCTCCTGTGACACCCAACCTTTGCAGTTCACACCCCAGAGTCATCTCTGTTAAGGATCGTGGGACCACGCGATCAAAGTCTCACATTCAGTAATTCAGGATGACCAATTAACATTCCTTTGAGTCTGAGGATTATTTATACCTATTAATACCAATGAGATGAACAGGTGACAAGGACGAATCTACCCATCCTGTTATCTCAAATCGGATCCCCAATCCTAATGAACGACGTTTCATCGGATCTATGTAACTGTCCAGATATCTATATATATAAAGCTTGTGAGATCAACTTTCTGTCGGACAGAAGACATTGTTACATACAAGTCTCAACAGTGATATATCAATCCTAAACATATCACTTGACTTGGGGTGGTTTTAAGTTTATTAGTTTATTATAAAGTTTTGTCTCACTTCATGCTTGTATGAACACTTTATAATCACTTTAAACAAACTTACGGATTTCCTTTGATTAGACTTTATTTAGTGCTGTAAAAGGGTTTTCCTTTATATAGTTATCAAACATATATCTTATTAAAACAAATGATATAAAGAACAATTCATTTACAATAAGTTTGTATCCTGTAACAATTGTCTATAGGACACTAAACCCCAACATACTCCCACTTGGACTAAAGCCAATTGTTTCTAAAACTTATCCCAGTAGAAGTTAAATGACGATCATGTACTTTCTGGGCTAACGGCTTTGTCAACGGATCTGCAACGTTGTCCTCGGTAGGTACTCTTTCTATTCTCACATCTCCTCTAGCCACAATCTCTCTGATGATGTGGTATCGCTTTAGGTAGTGTTTGGATGCATTATGAGACCGTGGTTCCTTTGCTTGCGCAATGGCTCCATTGTTATCACAGTACAGAGTAATGGGATTGACAATGTCAGGCACCACTCCTAGTTCTGTAATGAACTTTCTAATCCAAACCGCTTCCTTTGCCGCTTCCGTAGCAGCGATGTACTCTGACTCGGTCGTAGAGAAAGCCACGCTTCCCTGCTTAGAACTCTTCCAACTGACCGTGCCCCCATTCAAGATAAACAGGTATCCTGATTGGGATTTAAAATCATTCTCATCTGTGAGATGACTAGCGTCTGAAAATCCTTCAATTTTCAGATCTCCTTCTCCGTACACTAGGAACATATCTTTAGTCCTTCTCAAGTACTTAAGAATGTTCTTGACGGCAATCCAATGCTCGTCTCTCGGATTCCCTTGGTAACGACTCGTTACTGATAACGCGAACGCTACGTCAGGTCTAGTGCATAGCATAGCATACATAATCGAACCGATCGCGCTGGCATACGGGACTACAGCCATGCGTCGTTTGTCATCATCAGTTTTAGGACATTGATGATTGTTTAACTTCACTCCATGTACCATGGGTAAGTTACCTCGTTTCGATTCAAGCATGCTAAACCGATTTAGCACCTTTTCAATGTACGTAGCCTGTGAAAGACCAAGCAGTCTACGCGATCTATCTCTATAGATCTTTATACCAAGTATATAGGGTGCTTCACCAAGGTCTTTCATTGAGAAGTTACCGGATAACCATACTTTTACCGATTGTAATAGAGCAATGTCATTTCCCATTAATAGTATATCGTCCACATATAGTATGAGAAATGCTATAGAGCTCCCACTTGCTTTCTTGTAAATGCAAGCTTCCTCGCAATTTTGTTCGAAACCAAATTGTTTTATGGTTTCGTCAAAACGCTTATTCCAGCTTCTAGATGCTTGCTTAAGTCCATAAATGGATCTCTGAAGTTTGCAAACTTTATTTGCATCCTTTGATATGAAACCTTCAGGTTGCATCATGTATACATCCTCAAGCAGGTTTCCGTTTAGGAAAGCTGTTTTCACATCCATTTGCCAAATCTCATAATCAAAATGAGCGGCAATTGCAAGCATGATTATGATTGATTTGGACATAGCCACGGGAGAGAAGGTTTCGTCATAATCAACGCCTTGTTTTTGACGATATCCTTTCGCTACCAACCTAGCTTTGTAGGTGCTAACCTTTCCATCCATGTCAGTCTTCCTTTTGAAGATCCACCTGCACCCAATGGGTTTTATCCCCTCGGGTGGATCAACCAAAGTCCACACTTGGTTAGTATACATGGAATCCATTTCAGAATCCATGGCCTCAAGCCATGCTTTAGAATCTGGACTAGTAAGAGCCTCTTCGTAGTTTTCGGGTTCGTCTTCTAACACGGGAACCTCGTCATCATCTCCCACTAGAAAACCATATCTAACTGGGAGTTCACGAACTCTTCGTGATCTACGAATAGGTGCCACTAGAGTCTCATCTAATGGGACTTCTTCGGGTACTTCAACCGCTTCTGTTGTTTCAGCCGGTGTCTCTTCCTCTTGAACTTCATCGAGTTCAATCACGCTTCCCTTTTGTGTTTCTTCGAGAAACTCTTTCTCTAAGAAGGTTGCGTATCTGGATACTATTACTTTCTGATCATCTGGATGATAGAAGAAATACCCTACGGTCTCTTTGGGATATCCAATGAAGAAACATTTATCAGATTTAGAATCTAATTTGTCGGACGCAATGCGTTTGACATATGCCGAACAACCCCACACTCTCATAAATGAGAACACAGGTTTCCTACCAACGAACAATTCATACGGTGTGGAACTAGCGGATTTAGTTGGTACTCAATTTAGGGTGAAGAGGATAGTTTCTAAGGCATAGCCCCAGAACATCTTTGGAAGTAAGGCCATGCTCATCATGGACCGTACCATATCTAATAGGGTACGGTTTCTCCTCTCGGATGCACCATTGTGTTGTGGTGTATAAGGAGGTGTCCATTGTGAGCATATCCCACATTCAGTTAGATAATTCAGAAAATCATCAGAAAGATATTCACCGCCTCGATCGGATCGAAGTGTCTTTATTTTCTTTCCTAATTGATTTTCTACTTCATTTTTGAAGCATTTGAACTTGTCAAAAGCTTCTGACTTGTGCTTCATCAAGTAGACATAACCATATCGAGTATGGTCATCTATGAAGCTAATGAAGTATCTGAATCCTCCTCTTGCTTGGACTGACATAGGACCACATACATCCGAATGAATGAGTCCTAGAGTGTCTGATACACGCTCACCTTTATTGCTAAAGGGTGTCTTTGTCATTTTACCTTTTAAACATGATTCGCATGTTTCCAATGATTCCGAATCAATTGAATCTATAAGCCCATCTGAATGTAGCTTTTAGTATGCGTCTCTTGTTTATATGACAATCCCACAAGCAAGTTGAATTATCTAGCTTATGTCTTTTGGTATCAATTGCGAAAACATAAATCTAACACATAAATCCCATTTTGTGATATTCCTGAAAATAGAAAATCCCATCTCTATAAAATCGCAATGTTTGTTCTTTATCGAAATATAGAACTTACCAAATGTTGGAGTACCGGCTTTTTCCCTTCTTGAGGGTAGCTAGGTACACCAAAACAGTTTCTTTTCCAATGCCTTTCTTCACCATAAAAGTGGCACACTCCTTTGGGCTTCTTAACTTCCTTTCCCTTGGACACATCTTTCTTACCTTTCTTGGGATGTTTAGGATTGGGAAAATTCCATTTCCTTTTCTATGATCCCTCTATGACAATAGCCGGTATTGCCTTGTCTTTCTGAATATTGGGCTCAACTGACTTGAGCACATTTGCAAGCTCTTCAAGAGAGGTTTGCAAGTCATTCATCTGATAGTTCATGATGAACTATGAATAACTCTTTGGGAGGGATTGAAGAATTAAGTCTACACATAGTTCGTTATCCATCGCGAATCCAATACTAGAAAGTTTGGTGATATAGCCAATCATCTTCACACAATGTGTCATGATTGATGTGCCCTCTTGCATCCTGCAACGATATAACCATTTGGATATCTCGTAGCGTTTGCACCTGGTTTGTTTCCCAAACAATTCCTTTAGGCGCATGATGATGGAACATGCATAGTTGCCTTTGTAATTCCAATGTCATCGATGCAAGTATGATGCATCCGGCATGATCGTCATCAGCCTTGTGCTTCTTGTAAGCATCGATTTCCTCGATTTGGAGCATCATTATTAGGGATAGGGGGTATCGATGTATCAAATACATACCCTATTTTATCGAACTTCAAAACAATTTTGAGGTTGCGATACCAGTCGGTGAAGTTTGAACTATTCAACTTGTTATCGGTAGATGTATTTTGCAGATTGGTGTTAGTCATGATTTTAAGAGTGTTTCATTAAACTGAGAGTGAGAAAGAGTAAACGTATGTTATTCATTTGCTTTAAAGTATAACAATCTAAAATTATAGGCCTTTTAATTTATTTCAGATTGCTCCCACTATTTTGCCAAATTAATAACCCTCCATATTAATTCGAAGAATTTCACAAATCCTTTAGTGAGCTAGGATCCTAACTCCTGAGATTTCGCCTTAACTTTAGCCAACAAACTAGTCCCATTCATTAGGTAGATTCATTCAATCAATCACATCTCGAATGTGACTCCTAGGTTATTGGGTTACTAACCACATTAGTAACTAATATGTCATTCATATTAATCCCAACCATTTTGCCCATTAGTGTATGAACAACATGACTTTTGCCAACCAATTGTCATACTCTAATTTAAGTATTACCCCATATTCATGAAAGAACTATTTTCGATAATCCAGGTGTTACCATAAGACCCCGAGCTTGACTTTTGCCAACAACCCAAAGGCCCCCAGTACTGCCGGCTGAATTATAATATTAGGGAGGGGCAACCGATTTTAATAACTTATTTATTTACTTAACTTTTTAATGAGGGATTTTTATTTAAGTCTCATAATCTAACTTAGTCTTGATTTGCTTTAGCATACATCAGACATACATTCACACATACATTGGCGTTATGGACATATCATCTAAATTATTCCGTCGAGCCAGAGACGGAATAAAAGGGCAAACCTAAGGAAATACTAACTATTACATATTTCTCTTTAGGTCCTCCGTCTTCTCCATGGCGCCTTGAAAATTACATATTAATTTTCTATACTACTAAAGAAAACTTCAATTGAAAATTGAAGGGAATAGATGAGAAGAGAAATTACAATAGATAATAGAAAGACAGGACGCGCATGCCCTATTTCAAAAATACCAAAAGAATAAAAGAGGGTCCAAATATGTCCATAACTCCAAACATGCAAAGACTCAATTAAATAAATTTAATTGGTTGATTACATAACTTATTTATGTAATATTTATGTTAATCAAATTAACTCATCAAATTAATTCCCATCTAATTTTACTTCTAACCGTTTTGCATCTTTATATTAATTCTTAGATTAATATAACCATACAAAACTTCAATTATGCATGTCCCAATTATTTTGATTTCAATTCATTTAACGCTTTGATTTACAACTTGGTAAAAACAAACTTTTAAACGAATTTTCATTCGATAATCAAAACAGAAAACTATTAATTTCCGAAACATGTATATATATATTTTATATTCAAAACTAATTTTAAATTTCATATATATATCAGATTTTCAATACGGTTGAAAAGCGATTTTCAGAAATAGGAAAAACTACAATAGCTTTCCATTTTATCTTTAGAATCAATAAAACTAATTTTATTAATCTAACCATAAAACTAATAGATTTTGTTATAATGATTATCAACCGAAATAATTAGGAACATACGCATAATCTATTTCACTTATTTATCTTTAGAATTAATTAACCAAACAATTTGTTAATTAATCCTAACCATAAATATTCATTCAATCCTATTGAAAGCTTCTAAATTTCATATATGAAATAACGGATTTAACGATGGCTCTGATACCACTGTTGGAAATAGGGCTAAGGTATAGCAGCGGAAATATAAATTTTTTAGCCTACTTCCTTTTAACCATAGGATCCGTTAATCGTTATTTCATATAAAGAGGAATAAGAAGAAATACATTTCGTTGATCAATCTACCGTTGCAAACGAAGTGCCCACAACTTCAAAGGAGAGGTAAACTGTTTACCAATCTGCCCCTATTCGAAACAGACCTTCCAGACCTCCGAACGACAATCCCTTCGGTGGAAACGTGGAAGAATATGTCTAGAAGCTACTGTCCAAACATCGTGACGATCCGACGGTTCAATCTCCGGGAATCCTCGAAATAGTGAACTGACCTGATGTAGGCGAAGAAAAACGAATTTCTCCCTTTTGATTGTTTTTCTTCTTTTATGAACACGGTGAGGTTAAATTAGAATCAACCCTTATGAGATGTAACCAAAATAGATTACCTCTAATTAACCAACACAAGGTCAAGGAGAAAGAGGGATGGAAGAGATTAATCGATTGACGGAAGCCGTATGAATTCTTGTCCACGAACTTGGGGATGGAATTCACTTTCTCTCTCTAGCTAGTAGATTTCGAAAATCACAAGGGGTGGGGCTAGTGTGTGTGTCGAAATTCACTAGGTAAGGGGTATATATATTATCTTGTCTCTAAACCCTAGTTAGATAGGATTAGGTTACTTAATAGCAATCCAATTCGGAATAGGATTTCTAATTATTATCTTACTATATATCTAATATAATTAGGATAATAATAAGTAACCTAGTTAGATAATAATAGGAGGACATTAATCCAATTAATAACTCCTAACTTGATTATCTCTTAATTAATTTAATTTCATAATCCTAATCCAATTAGGAAGAGTGGAATAAATTAATTCCCTTCCTTTAATACATATAATTTCGACCCCCCCTTATCCATGGGCCTCACTGGGCTCAACTGGGCTTCCATCTATTAATCAGATCCATCTCTCTTTTGTTTCCAAGTCTTATGTGTGATCCATTAGGTCCTTACTACTTCTGACCGTATGCAACTATTAAATTAATTTCTCCAAGAATTATATTTAATCCTTGCATAACGGAATGATGAACAGAGCATGTTATCGGCATGTCCGTAATCATTCCCCCAGAGTCCGTTAAGAAGACAGGTTGATTCTGCCGTTAACCCTTCCGTATTAGTTACAGTATAATTCGATCCTTTATCAACTACATCCTTGAACTGAATCTTATGACTATGGATGATGTCAAGTCATATATAGCGAGACGTTCGTTTTACTTGTACAGGCCGAGTCAACTCAAATAGATAGGTTAAGTGAAATCTGTATTTCTACTCTTAAGCTATCACCTTGCAAGGATTTAGAGTCGAGTCTTCCACAAGCGATCCTTGGACGTATCTCCCATTCGTCGGGAGTGATAAATGCTCAATCCAATGTATAACTACCCTGACATTACCTCCTGTGACACCCAACCTTTGCAGTTCACACCCCAGAGTCATCTCTGTTAAGGATCGTGGGACCACGCGATCAAAGTCTCACATTCAGTAATTCAGGATGACCAATTAACATTCCTTTGAGTCTGAGGATTATTTATACCTATTAATACCAATGAGATGAACAGGTGACAAGGACGAATCTACCCATCCTATTATCTCAAATCGGATCCCCAATCCTAATGAACGACGTTTCATCGGATCTATGTAACTGTCCAGATATCTATATATATAAAGCTTGTGAGATCAACTTTCTGTCGGACAGAAGACATTGTTACATACAAGTCTCAACAGTGATATATCAATCCTAAACATATCACTTGACTTGGGGTGGTTTTAAGTTTATTAGTTTATTATAAAGTTTTGTCTCACTTCATGCTTGTATGAACACTTTATAATCACTTTAAACAAACTTACGGATTTCCTTTGATTAGACTTTATTTAGTGCTGTAAAAGGGTTTGCCTTTATATAGTTATCAAACATATATCTTATTAAAACAAATGATATAAAGAACAATTCATTTACAATAAGTTTGTATCCTGTAACAATTGTCTATAGGACACTAAACCCCAACACGTACCTCGACCTTAGTCGTTTTATCTATTCAAGTTGCCTGCAATACACATTTTTTATGCAACTTACTTTTTTGCAAGTGAGTAATTAATTGATAACATTTTAAGCAAGTTACGGGGGCTATCATGATATTTTATATAAGTTGGGGGAGACTATCGGAACTCTTTGAAAGTTCAGAAGGCCAATCAAGCTTTTTCGACAAGTGTAGGAGGCAAATGATGTATTAAGGCATTAAATTATCTAAATCTATAATTGTATTAAAACTTACAATATAATGGTGTTTAATTGAAAACAATTAATTCTTAAAAAAAATTAAAGTTCAATCAAGACTTTAATTAGTGATATCAGACTAAATGATATCACGTGCATGACGTTATCATTATCCTCATTACGACCTAAGCTCAAAGTGTGATAAGGGCCCAAACGCGTCCAAGATAGCCCAAGACTCACTACAACAGGTATGAACCGACCTAAGTGGCCCACGCCCAATGAACGACAGCCTATCATGACCCACAAGGTCTAAACCTCAGCACTTCAAATATCTTCTAGAATCCTACGAGACAAAGGATTCTCCTTAGGACTCGGACTCCTTAAGGGATCAGGAATCCTAGCTCCGCAAGGATTCTCAAAGAAGGTGGCAACGTTAAACCTAATCAAACACTATAAATACGTAAGTATAGGCACAAGGTTTGGTACATTAATTACTATCTCTAAACTAGTCCATATCATTCCATTCGGTCCTAACTAAGAAACTGACTTAGGCATCAGAGCAGGTTTACCAAACTCCGGCCCCATCTGATGTGCACACTGTTTTGTAGGCTCAAACACGATGTCGGATCAGCATCACGGTTTGTACACATAATCAATATCAAGTAACAAATTATCAATCGGTCTAGAAAAATGTAAAATAACCTATAATGGTGTTTTTTTTTTAAATAATTAAAATTCAATTAAGAGCTCAAAGTAATACATACGTTACTAGTGAGCGATAAAATGAAGCATATATGAAGTATATATGACAAAATTTATAATTAAAAATATAATAAATTGACCTAACTTATTAATATTAAAGTAACTTTACTCCTTATTACGAAATTGTTGTTGATTATTTTACACCTTATTCCTAAATATAAAATAAATAAAATAGAATCCCGGAGAAAAAGAATTTAGAAGTAATGTATTTGTGATATGGTTGGATACAGTAAAGTACTATTATTGCAAATTTCTTAAAAATAATAAAAAAAAAAACTACTTATTATTGTAAATGGAGATGATCATCATTATAAAATGGCAAAAACATCCTGAAGCTTTTGGTATTTTATTGTTTGGTGCATTAAACTCTCAATCTTTTATTTAGACACATTAAGCCCTTGATCTTTTATTATTTGGTGCATTAAGCCTTCAATCTTTCATTTAGATACATTGAGCCCTTGATCTTTCATATATGGGTGTATTATACCCTTTTATAAATCAATTCATATATAGGTGTATTAAGGGCATGTTTGATTCAACAAATAAATTAAATTAATTAATTAATAAATTATAAAATAAAATATCTAGTATGGACATATTTTAAATGTCTAATATGGATACGCTTTAAATTAAATGTCTAATATGGACATGATTTAAATTAATCAATAAATAAATTATAAAATAAAAAATATACTATACAAATTAATAAAAATAAATTAAATTAAAAATTAGAAATTTGTTGAATACAACAAAACCTTGTTTTTCGATAATTATTTTCTAAAAATAAAATAATGTTAAAAAGCAAATACATCTTGTGGAAATAAGAAGAATAATTTTGTCAATAACAAGCAACTACAAACAACTGTTCATGAAAAGCTCTAAAAAAAGAGCTTTTCGTGAAAAGCTCAAAATGATGCAGTGTCCAGAGAAAATGCTAAACGTTGTTATATAAAACTAATCAAACAGGCCCTTAATACACCCACATATGAATTGATTCACGGAATGACCTAATACACCTATATATGAAAGATCAAGGGCTCAATGTATCACACCCGACCCTAAATGACCTTTTAGGAGTCTCCAAGTTATCCACATATCATTATATTACAATTAAATACTAAAGTTCTAACCATAATTCTAGCAATAATCAGTCAACTTCCAAATCTCGCCTAAGCGGTCGGTAACATTCTCTATATCCTGTACTTTCTTACCTAAAAATATTAAAACATTTAAAAACGTGAGACAAAAATCTCAGTAAGAAACTATCAGCTATAAAAACCAAGTTTACTTAACATAACTACATATATACATTTATAAAGGGATTGAATCAAAACCTTATAAAATATACTCAAAACGAATCAAAACAAATAAACGTTTCATCAAACCAATTCATAATCAAATAAATGTTTTTATCAAACCAACTTGCAATCAAATAAGTGTTTTATCAAACCAACTCGTAATCAATCAAACGTAAAACCTTTTATCAAAATCATTCATAACCGAAAACATAATCAATATGAACTTAAAACATTGTATCCATCCTCGAGTTTCTCCCCTTAAGTATCAATCAATAACCACATATATAGTCGAGACGTCTCTTAACATTGCCTATCCCATATGATCTTACCCAACACTTCGCTGCCATACCCAGTAGGTCTTCAGACTGTGTACACAGGCCATGTACCTCACTGAACATGGTCTTTAAATAATAAACCACCGATTCGGATAACTCTTGATGGATATAAAATCATAAAATCATAATGTGTTCAAATATCCTTTCATAATCAAATTCCAAACTATTTCATAACCAGAAATCATTTGGCTTCAATTAACTATTTTGTATCATAAAAATCATATTTGGACTTCAATCCAAAATAATAACAACAATAACCGCAACAGATTTCTCAATCCAAAAACAATTCGTAAGAAATCACCAAATTCATTTTGTTCAATATAGATATACATTGAAACCAAAAACATATATGTATATATGTAAATCAACCAAATCAAGCCTTAACTCAACATAACCAAGTAAAATCTGAAATTCAGATAGAAGCATAATCAATAGCTTCACTTGAACCATAATTTCACAATAAAAAGCAAAATCATGAAAAACCTCAATTTACAAAATTCCTGTATAACCCTAAAATATCAATTTCTGAAATTTCTTTGATTATATATATATATCCATATACAGAAAACTCAAAATATAGTTGATAGTTACTTACATTGGCTACTAATTGAAGAAAACACAACCGTTCAATTCGCCTCTAAACTCTGTCTAAGACGTTTCCTCTCCAAACACTGCCGAAACTCAAAAAATCTTCGATTAAGACTTAGAACTATACATAAGTATGCTATGGTTCCAATTTCGAGTGATTTGGACGGTCGAATCTCCGTAAATCAAAGAAACGGTGGAGAAACGGCCGAAGAACAACGAAAAGAAAATGAAAGTTAAAAGAAGTAGAAAGAAAAAGTGTTAGAATATATTGAACATCATCTATATTAGTGTCATATAGACAGACCATTGTCTATATGAGTGTCATATCGACAGACCATTGTCTATACCGGTGTCATATAGACAGAGGTTATATCATTGTCTATATTAGTGTCATATAGATAAGGGTATTAGTGTCTTTATACATAATTGTAATTGTTTGACTATAAATACTGTAATCCTCTCTATTTCATATATATGAAATATCTCTTTCTCTTCATCACTTTTCAATTCCAGTTAGGTTAATATGGTATCAGAGCTGGGTGGTGGATTCCAGATTTCGGTGACTGGAAATTGAGATGATCGGAGAATGAGAAGAAAGAAGCAACAGTACAGATCGTACGCTGATATAGTGAATTCAAGTTTTGAAGAAGTTGAATCAGAATCAAATGATTCTGAATCAAGAAATTCTGATCGTGATTCTGAATTAAGCAATTCCGATCGCAATTCAGATCGTGACAATTCTAATTGCAATTTCGACTGCAACTCAGATCAAGATTTCAATCACAATTCAAATCGTACTATTCCTAATCCAGAATCGACGATGAATACATCGGGAAATTCATCAAACAAAAGCAGTGACAATCTTGGTTTGATGATCGTTAATATAATTCTTGATGGAAAGAATTATAATCTGTGGAAGAGAGCATTGTTGCTTGCCATTAGTGCAAAACGCAAGACAAATTTCATCATGAAGAACGATGAACCAGCAGATCGAACCTCAGATGCTCATTTGAAGTGGAAAGAAACGGATGATCTGGTTTTCTCCTAGATCTTGAATTCTCTCACCAAAGAATTGGCTGCAGTCTTCATTCATGCAAAATCTGCTCAAGGATTGTGGAAGGAGATAGAGCAAAGGTATGGAGAAAGTAATGGTCCTCTTATCTTTCAACTTCGCAAGGAGATTTGTAGTTCGACTCAAGGAGGTATGTCTTTAGTAGATTTTTTCAATAAAATGAAAATGATGTGGGATGAATATGCAATATTGAAGCCTATTGAAAATTGCACTTGTGGAGAGTCAAGGAAACTTGCTCAAACACAGATTGAGGATGAACAATTGATGCAATTTTTGTCTGGATTAAATGCTGAGTTTGATCATGTTAGAGATCAAATCTTGATCATGGAACCATTACCTCCTGTTAATAAGGCATTTTCAATTCTATCACGAATTGAGAAACAAAGAAGTTGAAGCACAAATAACAATGTTGTGGAGTTTGTTAATATGTCTGCTGGTGGTAGAAAACAAGGATATAACACTGGTTATAATAGTGGAAAAAGCGGTTATCAAACTAAAAACAAATCGGATAAGGTTTGTACTTATTGCAGAAAAGAAGGACATGAGCGTCAAGATTGTTTCAGGATTAAAGGATATCCAGATTGGTTCAAAGGAAAGAGGATAACTGGACCAGCCAAACACCAAGCAAATATGACACAAGAACCATCTTCTGAACTCGAAACTCCTTTATCTAACTGTGATTTTGATGATAGTGAGGCATGCAGGAAAGATTCGATGCAGGAAATGTTGCAAAAATTGGAGGTAATGCAAAGGGAGGTTCAGAGAGCTATCAAAGGAAAACAATCAGACCAGGAATTTTCTGCATTCGCTGGTTTTGCTGGTGCTTGTGCAGGTAATAATTCAGTTCGAAATCCTGAAATATATGCTGAATGGATAATAGATTCAGGTGCTACTACACATATGACCTCAAATTTAGGAATAATGACTAATGTTACCAAGTTGACAAACACAAAAAGGATTTTTCTACCAGCAGGAGAAGTACATTTAGTCAGTTTCAGGGGAGAGGTGTTATTTCAGAAGAATTTGCAATTGCATAATGTTCTATATGTTCCCAATTTTAAGCAAAATTTGATGTCAGTTGGTAGATTGTTGAAAGATCAACACATTACAGTGAAATTTTGGGCTGAATATTGTGTTTTGCAGGACCTGAAATGTGAGGAAATCATCACAGTGGGCAGAATAAAGAATGGTTTATACTACTTGAATTCTGAATCCTTCAATAAAGATGTAATAATGAATTTGTCTAGTTCGAATAGTATGCTTAGCAATAAGTTTACAGTTTTATCTGCTAAAGAAGATTGTTCTGATGTGTTCTTGTGGCATAGAAGACTTGGTCATATGGCTTCAGATAAATTGTCACATGTTTTTCAGTTTCCTAACTCTCAACAATTTAGTCAGTGTGATGTTTGTTTAAGAGCTAAGCAAGTCAGACAACCTTTTTGTAATAGCTCTATTCAATCAATAAAAGTTTTTGATTTGCTACATTTAGATTGTTGGGGTCCTTATAAGAAGACTTCTTTGAGTGGAGATCGATACATGTTGACAATTGTTGATGACTTTAGCAGAGTCACCTGGACTATTCTATTCAAACATAAGGATCAAGTAGCCAGTTTGTTAGAAAATTTCTTAATCCTGGTCAAAACACAATTTCAAATGGAGGTGAAATGTATAAGAACGGATAATGGGACAGAATTTATTGGAACTAACACTCAATCAATTCTTCAGAAATATGGAATAGAACATCAGAAAACTTGTGTTTACACTTCGCAGCAAAATTGAGTTGTGGAGCGCAGACACAAGAGTTTGACATATGTTGCAAGGGAATTATTGAAGGAAGGTTCACTACCTATCAGGTTCTGGGGAGAAGCAATGCTTCATGCCACAGTGCTGTTAAATGTGTCTCCTACTAAAGTGTTGAAATGGAAGACCCCGTATGAAGTGTTGTATAATAAGGTACCAAATTACACAGATTTGAGAATTTTTGGATGTGCAGGGTATGTTTTAAATGTCAATCCTAAGAGGAGAAAGTTTGACGACAGATTGAATGAGTATATATCTGGGTTATTCGGCTGGACAAAAGGGGTGGAAAATGTACAATACAATAACACAACAATTGTGTACCTCAAGAGATGTCAAATTTCTTGAAAATGTTTTTCCTTATGCAACTAACCAACACAATTTGCAGGAAGTTGCTAATTTTCATAATGGCAATGAGGATTTTAATAAAATTTTCAGGTCAATTCCATCGAATGATGAAGAAGTTGAAGTCCTTACTGCGGATAATCATTTGACAGCCACATCTCTTATTGGTGATTCAACTTCAACTTTGCCTGTAGAGACAACAGTTGATGCTTCTGCACCCTTGTTACCTTCAATTGCTACCAACAGGCCTCGTCGACAACATACCAAACCAGGATGGATGAGAGATTTCGTGATTAATCAGATTTCTCATGAAGGAAGCAGTTCCCCTTTGTACAGTCAAGAGCATACAGCTTATATGGTAGAATTAAATAAAGAATATGAGCCAAAGAATTATAATGAAGCCAAAGGGAATCCTAAATGGGAGAAGCTATGTCTGAAGAAATTGAAGCCTTGGAAAGGAACAAAACTTGGAAGCTAGTGCATCTACCTTCAGGAAAGACAACTATCACTTCCAGATGGATTTTCAAAGTGAAATATGCTCCTGATGGAACTGTTTCTAGGTATAAAGCCAGACTTGTGGCTCGTGGTTATAACCAAACATATGGAGTGGATTATCATGACAGTTACTCTCCTGTTACTAAAGTAACCATATTGAGAGTTTTTCTTGCAGTGGCTACAGCCAAGAATTGGCCAATCCAGCAGATAGACATTAATAATGCTTACTTGCATGGATCAATTGAGGAGGAATTATACATGGAAGCACCAGCAGGATATGATAGTCAGGGCATGGTTTGCAAACTGGAAAAGTCCTTATAGGGACTTAAGCAGGCTGGAAGGCAATGGAATAAAGCTTTCACAAACAAGTTGATTCAAATGGGATATGTGGAATCCATACATGATTATTGTCTATTTACTAAAAGAACAACCGATGGCCACTTCCTTGCATAAATCGTATATGTTGATGATGTACTTATAACTGGTACATCAATGGAATTGATTGCAGAAACTAAAAGAGCTTTGGATGAGTCATTCACTATCAAAGATATGGGAGAAGCCAAGTATTTTTTGGGAATAGAACTAGCAAGATCAGACAAAGGTTTGCTTATTTCTCAATCAAAGTATATCAGGGATTTGATAAAAGATGCTGGATTGACAGAAGCTCATAGTGTAATAGTCCTTTTGCATCAGGTGTTAAACTTGATGATGAAGGTTCTCCACTATACACTGAACCAGAGAGATACAGAAGAATGGTTGGCAGGTTGCTTTACCTTGGATTCACAAGGCCTGATATTTCCTTTGCTACACAACAATTGAGTCAGTATATGAGCAATCCAACAGTAATACATATGGAGACAGCAATACATGTGGTGAAATATTTGAAGAATTCAATTAATGTTGGTTTGTTATATGGTGTGGCAGCTGATTTGCGAAACATGGAGGCATACTGTGATTCAGATTGGGGAAGGTGCAAAATCACACGTAAGTCAGTGACAGGATATTGTGTTTTTATAGGGAAAAATTTGGTGTCTTGGAAGTCCAAAAAGCAAGGAACAGTCAGCAAAATCTCTGCTGAAGCAGAGTACAGGGCTATGTCCACAACATCTTGCGAACTTAAATGGTTGTCATACTTATTATCTGAATTCAGGTATCAACCACAATTGTTGATTCCCTTATATTGTGATAACCAAGTAGCCATTCACATAGCGACTAATCATGTATTTCATGAGCAAATGAAACATGTTGAAATAGATTGTCATATAGTCAGACAACATATGGAATCAGGGTTTATTAGCACTCCTTATGTGAGTTCTTCTCAACAAATTGCTGATTTACTGACAAAGCCTTTGACTGGACCTCAGATGGCCACAGCTTTGCATAAGATGTAGTTGTACACTTATGCAGATTATGGTTGTGCAAGTTGAAATTCAGAGTATCTCAACTTGAGGGGAGGCTGTTAGAATATATTGACCATCATCTATATTAGTGTCATATAGACAGACCATTGGCTATATGAGTGTCATATCGACAGACCATTGTCTATACTGGTGTCATATAGACAGAGGTTATATCATTGTCTATAAAAAGATAAAAGAAAAGAAAGAATGATCATCATCTCCCACCTCTTCGCAGTACATATCTCAAATTTGGTGAATATCTCTTTTGATCATCCATCTTTATATAATCTTTTAAAATTATCCTAAACTTTTAATTTATACCTAAAATCATCGAATTAACCCCAAACTTTTCTTATAACACCAAATTAATATCACATACCCAATAATTATAATATATATTACTATCAAGGTATAAATTCTAGATATTTAGACCCGGACGTGACACAATGTGTCTAAATGAAAGATCGAGGGCTTAATGCACCAAATAATGAAAGATCAGGGGTTCAATGTGTCTAAATGAAAGATCAAAGGCTTAATGCACCAAATAATGAAAGATCAAGGACCTCAGAATGCTTTTTGCCTTATAAAATTATATATCATCATCATGCATGACTTAATTATGTCTCTTTCACGTAATTAAATTTAGATTTTACCCAAAAATGGGGCTTAAAATGAAATTGTCAACATAAAAAGTGTCCGGTTAAACTTTATGCCCACTGTGGAACTGGTTTAACCGGGAGCGAAACCGGAAACTAGCCTTCCGATTTCGTTTTGCAAAGAAACCGGAAGGCTTGCTTCCGGTTTCTAATTTTAATTTTTTTTTGTTGGAAAATAGAAACCGGAAGTCCACCTTCCGGTTTCTATTTTTTATTAAAAAAAATTGAGACCGGAAGGTGGACTTCCGGTCTCTGTGCCCTAATATTTAAGGGATTAGTGGAGTAGAAAAAATAATAAGAAGAAAGGAAATAGAAGAAAATTATAAGAAGAGAAGATTGTAAATAAAAATGAGGGGTTGAAAGATGAGGGAAAGAGAATTTCATAGAAGGTCTTTTTTTTAAATATAAGGGAAAGAAAGAGTTAAATAGGGGGGTAGGGGGAGAGATGAGGGGGTAGGGAAAAAAAATAAAAAAAATACATTCACGGAGTGATTGGGGCTTATTAGTAAGATGTAAATCCAATACATGCAGACGCGTTTTAAAGCCGTGAGGCCCAAGGTGTTGAATTTGGACCAAATCGAATAATATCTACATGATATTGGACTAGGGTGCGTTTCATAAAATGTAAGGACTACTAAATTATTTATTTATATTATTTTATATGTTGTTGGTAACAAAAAAAAAAGTTTTATATGTCCAAAATAATGAAATTTCGTTTCAGACTTATGATGAGTAATTTATTATATATACATATATAGGGTTAAATGCATCATTGGTCACTGAATTTACATGGTTGTCTCAAAATAGTCACTCAACTCCAATTTGTCTCAATAAAATCACTTAACTTTGAGTTTTGTCTCAATTAGGTCACTCCGTCAATTTTAGTGGTTAAAACGTATCGTAATAATGACATGGATGACACATCAACATGAGTTAACTCAAATCTCTGAAGAGAATGAAATGT
The DNA here is from genome assembly GCF_963576675.1 of Euphorbia lathyris. Taxonomy (NCBI): domain Eukaryota; kingdom Viridiplantae; phylum Streptophyta; class Magnoliopsida; order Malpighiales; family Euphorbiaceae; genus Euphorbia; species Euphorbia lathyris. The sequence goes on from NC_088913.1 coordinate 91,536,805, forward strand.
GACAGCCGCATATCGGGTATTTTTATGAAACAAACTAAATTTGAGTTCTTCTTTCCTTAAAAATAATCGACACATGATAGTCATGTGGCGCATATGTGGATGTCATGTGTCATTTCGGTTAGAAATATGAGTTGTCTCATATTGACGTACCATTTATGTCATCATTCTGATGATTTTTAATCATTAAAATCGTTATAGTGACTTAATTAAGAAAAAACTTAAAGTTGAGTGATTTTATTGAGACAAATTAAAGTTAAGTGATCATTTTGAAATAACCATATAAATTCAGTGACTAATGGTGCATTTAACCCCCATATATATATATATATATATTATGAATATTGAAATTCTGATTAATTTATTGTATACATACAAATAATGGTTTATGTATATAGAATTGTGGTGTTTTTTTTTTTAAATAAAATATAAAAAATAATGGTATTGTGGCTGCTGTAGTATTAAATGCTAACACAATGAAGCCGGTGATTCAAACACCGGATTCATTGCAATAATGACACCGGTAATTGATATACTGGTATCAATTAACTATATTAAGCATTACAGTTTGAAATTTTTTTTAACCCAACATTATTTTTGAAATTATCATTAAAAGGAGAATTTTTATACGAATTTTCTGATACCCTTACCGGCTCCCCTTTCTTTCTTTTTTTTCTTTTCTTCTCCTTCTTTTATCATTTATTTTTCCTTTTTTTTCCTTTTTATTTGGAGAAAATTTACACTACGCCAAACGCATAGATGATGTGGTATGCCTGACGAATCAAATGGAAACAACTGTTTAAAAATATTTTAAATTATTAAAGAAAAAACATACATTGAGAAATATGTTCCGTCAGTGCATCCTCTCTCAATTAATAAGTAAATTTCTTAAATAATTACTGAAGTTTAATTTATTTATATTATCACATCTTCAACTTTAAAATCTAATATAAAAACCACTCAATTTTACTCGAAAGCAAACAGCCTCAAAAATTACCGTTAATGAATTACCTTTAGTTTGAAACAAGTCCCTGAAATATCAGGTTTGATATATTTGTTTCATATATAATTATATAGTTGGGATATTTTTGTAGTCCGAATGTCGATAATTATGAATAATTTTATTTTTAATGTTTAAAATTGTACGCTTTTACCTCTAATATTGGTAACAAATAGTAAATTTATCCTAACATTTACAATTTGGGTCCTTTAAGAAACAATTCATCGAACTGTCTTCTTATGCTTGAATTGTGTCATCTATATTTTATATGTACGTGATTTTACACTCATTATCACAACCAAACAAATAGACGTGAAATTCTAAAAAATGAAATTAAAAAATTATAAGGAAATTTATACGAGTAGACTCGAAATAAATCCAATTATTTTGTCGAATTTAAAATTATTACTCTTCAATCCTATTATTAAATCACAAAAAATGTGAATTTTTTAGAACTACCTGATAGGCAACTGATACATAATAATGAACAAAATAAATGTATTTTATAATGATGGCTTAAATTGATACAACTTGACAACATTAGAGGTAAAAAAAAATTTAACACGACGAAACTCAACCCGAAACCTCACAAACAGACTCGATTATAGATTTATGAACAAACTCATGAACAAGCTTGATATAATATTCATGGACATGCTTGGTTAAGAATAATATTTCTACGATGAAAAAATGTCAAACAAAGTATTTTAGGTAAACTTTAGTTTTTTATATTCAAAACTATATAGTTTTGTATTACGTAACTTTCAATCAAATATAATTAAGGGATAAGTTACTAAAATAAATCTATAATTTTTGGGAAAGAATCAATTTAGGCTCAACATATAAAATAACATTAATATAGATCTAACGTTTTAAAAAGGTATCAATTTAGGGATCGATAACGGAACGACACATGACATTGATATTACTCTGTTAAGTTCTATCAATTGTACATAGACAGATTAATCAGAACTTAATAGAGTAATAGAAATTACGTGTCCAATCCGTTCTCGGAGTCTAAATTGATACCATTTTTTAAACGTTAAGCATATATTGGTGTTATTTTTTACGTTGAGCCTAAATTGATACTTACCCAAAAACCATAGACCTATTTTGGTACCTTATCTCTATAATTAATGAACACAATTAACAAGTTATTCGCAAGCGAATTTCATGAACTGAATTGATGAGCTACTCGTGAACATGCTCGTTAACAAGCTAATGAACAGAATGTTGAACTCGAGTTCGTCACTTTTCTAACGAAACGAGTATAAATAGGTAAAAAATACCTCTTTGTTACCAATAATATAAGTAAACTTATACAATTTTTAAACATTAAAGGTAAAATTGTTCATAATTATCGATATTTAGACTTTAAAAATATCCCTGAAACAAATGCATCAAAACTGATATTTGGGCGACTTGTCAAACTAAAGTTAAATAATTAATGGTAATTTTTGAGACTATTTATTTTCAAGTAAAATTAAGTGATTTTTACATTAGATTTTCTAATATACCATCACTTAACGTTTTTAAGGATGTTGTTTGGCCGGTTCCTTTAGGTGCAAGTATATTTCATTTACTAGCCTTTTATCATTTTTTTGGACTAATTCGATTTATCAGAGTCATCATCCGAGATTAATATCTGGGAACATAAAATTACATGATATATAGGTTTACACTATGAAATCTTTTCGGAGTTAGGTTGGTGAATTAGACATTTTAAAGGGTTTGATTAATAAAATCGTAAAATTGTCTTACGTTAAAATACCAAATATTTCTAAATTCATCATACAAATTATGAAAAGCGATAAATAAATTTAGAATTATAAATTACATCCCAATTTAATATCAAAATCATACATATTTTTTTTTGAAAGAATGAATGAATTAGATTAAATCAGAAAGTAGAACATCGAAAATAACTGGTGGTGGATATGTCTACTCACCAAATCAGAGCTAGAACTAACAGCATTCGCTAGGGAATGAGCTGCTAGGTTCGCTGATCTTCTAATAAAGGAGATCGGAACAACGTTCAAATCTCGTAATAAAAAGCAACAATCCTGTATAACATCCGATAGATATGAGAGATTAAAGTTTTGATGTTGAATAGCCTGCACAACTTCATAGCCATCAGATTGAACTTCCACATTAGACAGGTTTAGAGACTTGATCCAACTCAGAGCCTCTTTAACTGCCACTCCTTTTGCAATCGTTGGGTTGATTAAGTCTGAGAAACACCACCTTTCGTGTACGTAAACAACTGCCCGTATAGTCCCGTATCAGCATCCCAGCTGAACTGAATGCCTCCACCTTGTTCATACCAGCATCCACATTGCAAATGAAGGAACCTTGACTTGGCTTCTTCCATTTCGCATGATTTACTGCTAGAATCTTCTGCTACTGACTTCCAATTCTGAAACTCTATTTGCGCTGCTGACATGACTGATTCGGCGATGCTGAATTTCTTCTCCCAAACCGTCTGAATTCGATTTTTCCACGGCTGCCATATGATAATTGAGATAATATCGATCATTGATGGATTAAATTCTAGAAGCTGCACATACCAGTTGAAAAAATCACCGACCCCATCCATTCTATTGTCCGGAAAAAATCTCCCCCAAACTTGTTTCGCAAAGAAGCATGTCAAACATATATGGCTTTCATCTTCTCCTGTGTCGTTACATATCGGAAACCGATTTACCAGTGGGTTAAGTCTTAAGTTGAGGTTAGACAGAGATGGAAGACATCGAGAGAGTACTCGTTAGAGAAAGTTCTTAACCTTTGGCGCCACATTTAACTTCCACATTCTCTTCCAGATATCTTCGTTTGTCGTCACTGGCTCGTCTCCTGAAGAATTAACCACCAGCAAGTATCTTCGGTTGCCATAACCATGAATCGTGAGTCCCAGGCCTGTCACACGGAATGGACAAGATAAGTACTTTATCTATTGCATTGAATACTCTATGTATTAGTTGTCGCCGCTAGCAACCTGTTTGATCCATCAAATCTCTAACCAACTCCACCAGTTCTTCAATTGTCGATAAACTACTGATATGTGGATTTGAGCTATCAGGGAGCCATAGACAGCTTTAGATATTTGTGGTCAATCTGGCACCAATTTTTCGGCAAAGGCCTGAGTGCAGAAGATCTGGGCTGGCAAGAATGCTTCTCCATGTATATGAAGGATTGTGGCCCATAGGAGCTTGGAGGAAGTATGAATAGGGATAATAGCACGCCTTCATAATTCTTGCAACTAGTGACGTCGGTTCCTGCAGTAATCTCCACCATTGCTTAGCTAGTAGCGCCAAATTAAACAAGTGAATATCTCGAAACCCCATCCCACCTTTGGCCTTCGGTATGCTCATCTTCTCCCATCTCTTCCAGTGAATGCCAGACAAATTTGATCCAACAGACTTCCACCAAAATTGATTGAGCAATTTCTTGATTTCTTCACAAAATTCTTTAGGCAATAAGAACAGGCTCATCATGTATGTTGGTATAGATTGCAGAACAGACTTTATCAGCACCTCATTGCCTGCTCGTGATAAGAACTTTTCTTTCCAGTTATTGATTCGGTTCTAAATTCTGTCTTTCAAGGATCTGAAAACTCTCATCTTGCTTCTTCTAATATTAATTGGTGCACCTAAATACGAATCCAGGGAATCAACCTCTGCGACTCAGAGTTTGTCAATTACATCCGCTCTTAATGCCAGGCTAGAATTAGAGCTGAAGAAGATGGATGATTTCTGGAAATTGACGCATTGACCCAAGGCTTTGTCATAATCTGAGAGACATTTTTGAATTCATTGGGCTTCGACTTTGTTGGCTTTAAAAAATAGCAAGCTGTCATCCGCGAAAAATATATGTGATACCCGTGGGGCTTGTCTGGCTACTTGGATTCCATGGATCTTACCTTCCCTCTCCCTAGCTGATAGGATCGCAGATAGACCTTCTGCACATATAAGAAACAAAAATGGAGAAAGAGGATCTCCCTAACGGAGCGCCCGCTGCAGAATGATGGCCCCCAATTCTCTCCCGTCATGATAAATTTTGTATGGTACTGTCGTTACACACATCATGATCCACCTTATCCAGTTGATTGGAAAATCTAACCTCTGGAGCATATGTTTTATGAAATCCCATTCTACACGATCATATGCTTTACCCATATCGAGTTTTAAGGCCGCCGTGCCCCTCTGACCGTGTCTTGACCCTTTCAGCTTGTGTATGATTTCATAAGCTAGCAGAATGTTGTCAGAGATCAGTCTACCCGATAAAAACGCAGTTTGGTTGTCAGAAATTACCTCCTTGAGAACCTGTTTGATTCGATTGGCCAACATCTTTGTCAGAATCTTGAGGAGGATATTACATAGCGCAATGGGACGCAACTCTGAAGCCAATTTTACGTTGTGCTTCTTTGGGATGAGAATAATCAACGTGTCATTCAGATGTTGAGGAAGTTGACACTGATTGAGATATGATAAGCATGCTGTACTTATATCTATACCTAGAATCCCCCAAAATCTCTGATAAAATGTTGGGTTAAAGTCGTATGGGACCGGACTTTTCTCCGAGTGCATATCGAAGCAGGCTTTTCTAACATTACTGGCTGTGAACGGGCAGGCTAATATGGCTTTATTCTGATCTGATAATTTTGCTTGAACACACACTCTAAAATAGGTGAATCGGCGATACCTGCACTGGTGAAAATATTCCTGAAGTAATCAGTCAGCAGCTCCTCTAGCCCTGATCACCAAGTGCATCTGTCTCCTGCTTCGTTCTATAATTCACTGAACCCATTGTGGTGCTTTCTCTCCGAAGCATAGGCGTGGAAGTATTTTGTGTTGGAGTCGCCATCCCGAAGCCAAAACAGCTTGGCCCTTTGCTTCCAAAATTCCTCTTGCTGCCGTAATGTTTTGGAATATATCTGAGTCGCCTTGTTGAAACCGCTTTCCCGGTGATCGGCGAAGCCAGACCTGTAGCTCTAAGAGTAGCGCCGTGTGGTCTGAAGCAACCGTAATTTAGTTTTTAAGTCTAGATTCCGTAAACACTTCCTTCCAGCGCTTGTTTACTAAGGCTTTGTCGAGCTTCTCCTCCACCCATCTATCTGACCATCCCCTCGCCTCCCAAGTGAACTAATACCCCTCCATTACCACCTCGTGTAAAATCACTATCTTCAATGGCTCTTTTAAAGCCTTCCATTAAACCATTCGGATGTGGGCGCCCTCCCATTTTTTCACTAGAACGCATTAAGTCATTAAAATCACATATACAACACCAAGCTAGGCCATCATGTTCCTTGAGGGATCGCAGCAAGTCCCATGAAGCCCGCCTTCTATTTCTCTCCGGGTAGCCATAAAAACATGTAACTCGAAAGGGCATTAAATTTAGAAGAGTAATAATTGCGTTAATGAAGTTGAATGATGAAGAAATAATCTCCACCCCAATATTTGTCATCCATCGTCGCAAGCGGACCTGTGTACCAGCGATAAACCTAGTTTAATCACCAGATAGAGATTGACGTGTAACAATGGACAGAAACAAAGGTTTGCTAGATGCATACCCGAAGCTCAGGGCTGTCTCCAACATTTTGGAGGTCCTATGCAACTTTTGTACGTTTTTTCACGTCTAAATTTAATACTACCTTAGTCTTATTATATAAGTCGTTCTAGAATTTTTTTTAGACAAATTAAGAAATGCCATTAATAAAGAGTCAAATTAATGATTTTGATAGTTTAAGTTTCAAATTAACTTTGAAACCTTACTTTATACAGCCAAATGGGTATTATACCTTTATAGAATTTTAAGAATGGGAAAATTATAAAACTGGGTCAAATGGGAGACCCATTTACATATTTAACCCATTTACTCAACCTACTACATATCTAGACTGATTTTGTGTGACTTTCCAATAATACCCTCAATATTTACGCGCGGCTCGCCCCATCCCGTCCGACTTCGCATATTCTCCCATATGGAAGCCTGCGAAGCTAATGTTTGGATTTACTTAATGAATTTAGTTCGCATATGCGAAGCCTGCGAAGCTGAAGTTTGTTTTGCTTGATGAATTTAGTTCGTATATGCGAATGCTGGATATGATTTGAAGCTAATACGCGAAGTGGTATATAACAAAAAATGGCAAACAACAACGAATTCGAACATTAAAATCATAACATTATCAAAATTTACAACAAGATTGTCACAATAACTACTTTCAAATCATAACATTATCAAAATTTGCAACAAGATTGCCACAATGAACTCTACTAACTAATAATTTCAAATTGAACCTAACTAATCCGGTACCAATTTTGAATCGGATGAGTAATCTTGGTGTGCACCGTGCGACACGTCCATCCCAAAAGGTCTGGATTCCAGACCTTTTGGGATGGACGTGTCGCACGGTGCACACCAAGATTACTCATCTGATTCAAGATTGGCACCGGATTAAGTTAGGTCCACTTTGAAGATTGGCACCATGGGATGGACGTGTCCCATGGTGCACCCCAAGATTGACACAACCTCTCCTAACCAACCACTTTAGGAGTGAATGTGTCAATCTTGGGGAAGTCCTATACAGGAAGGAAAATCATCTCCCCTGCAGCCCAGTACGATGCCTTCCAGAAAGGGATGTTATGTATTCAACCATCTACAAAAAAAATTAATCGTGTTAGACAGGAAAAAAGACGATTTTGGCTTCGCGAAATGAAAATTAGCGAAACATGCGAATGTAAATGTGCAGGGGAAGAGGTGATTTTACTTTTCATATCGATTTTTTCGCGAAGTCTGCGAGGTCTAAAATGTGACTATCTACGTCGCATATCGATGCTTTCGCGAAGTCTGCGAGGTCTGAAACGTGATGATCTATTCGCAGACTTCGCGAACTAATCGATTCGCGAGGTAGATCCATACGTTTCAGACTCTTCTCTTCGCAGATCTTCGCGAAATCATCAATTCACGAAGTAGATCATCACTTTCCAAACTCGTTCTCTTCGCAAAGTTTAGCAAAACCATCGATTGCGAAGTGAATTCATGAAAAAACGCAGAAAAAAACAGATACTTACATTTTTCGCCCCTTTCACCCCCAAAAGCGACAATAACAATATGATAACATGAGAAGAACGAAGGAAATAACGTAGAAAAACCATTTCTTTGATGGTAACAAGAAGAGAGAAACATATGAAAAAGAGAAATTCATTGTGATTTTGATTAAATGGTGCAGATTTCGTGCAATTTAAAGGAAAAAATGAAGATCAAAAGTCTTGAAATCATTAATGCTGGAGCAACTTTTTGTATAACCAAGAAGATAGAGGGAGCGGCGATTCGCAAGTGGTGGAAGTTGGAAGGTTATAGAGGTATTATGAGAAAGTCACATAAAATCAGTCTAGATATGTAGTAGGTTGAGTAAATAGGTTAAATATGTAAATAAATCTCCCATTTGACCCAGTTTTATAATTTTCCCTTGTAAAAATTTATAAAATAATTAGGTTGTAATTCCTAAATTATAAATTGTTTTTCAGAGTGTTAGGTGTTTTGTTTTTATATGAAATTGTGTATTTAATTTTTAGGACTGATCATGATTTTAGACAAATGAAAATATTGGTATGCATAGTCCTATCAAAGAAAAAGAAAATATGAACATGATGTTTCTGTAATTAAAAAAAAAAAAAAGCCTAATGTATATCCAACCCCTTAAAGTTGTTCGTTTTGTTCATTTAACCTTTTCACCTTACGGAACAATCCTTTAACCCCCTAAACTCTATAAAAATAGTATTTTTCACCTCCTTAACTTGTCCATTTATCCCCCAACTCATAGAATGTTCTATTTACTCCCTTAACTCCATAAAAGTGGTATTTTTCACCCTTTACAATCCGTTATCGAAACCTAAATTGATAAAAAAATTTAAACGTTAAACCTATATTTATGTTTTCCATAAAAGTGGAACCTAAATTGATACTTCCTCAAAAATCATAGGCTCATTTTGGTACATTATCCCTACATATAATGTATTTAACTTGTTTATATTAATGTTTTTGTTATTTATATTTTTTATTCGTTCTTTCTCCATTCAACTTATTTTACTACTATAAAGGGATAAGAAATATCATTTTTATGAAAAATTAAGAGGGTAAATAGGATCATAAGTGGTGAGAAATACCACTTTTATGGAGTTAAGAAGGTAAATAGGATATTCGATGAGTTGAGAAAGGGTAAAATGATAAATTTAGATAAGTTAAGAGGGTTAGAAATACCAATTTTGTGGAATTTAGGAGGTTTAAAAGATTATCCCATAAGATGAGGGTTAAGTGAACACAACGAACAACTTTAAGGGACTGAGTATGCATTAGCCAACAAAAAAAATATGAGGCCTCACTCTAGGCGCTGGCCTAGGCCCTGAGCCTGACATTTCTGTAATTAATTCAAATATTAATGTTGCCGCCGTTTGGGAAAGTAAAATCACTCTTTTCTCTTTTTGATATATATTAATTTATTCTGCTTTTCTTGTCCTGACACAATAGACATCATGTAGTTACCACCTCTTATCCATTTCACCGGCTACTCTTTCTTTCTTTCTTTCTTTCTTTTTTGTGCCTTTTTTTCCTTCTTTTATCATTTTTTTATTGGCCTACAAATAACTCATTGAACTTGTCAAAATGTTGTAACTACCCCTTCAACTTTCAATTGTAACAATTTATCCTTAAATTTATTCAATTATAAAACATAATTTCAAATTGAGAATTTTTTTACCCCGTACTTGAAGCAACAGTAAAATCGTTTTTCCGGATTCGTACCACGCTAAAGATCTGATTATCACACTCCACGAGTGTTGCAAATTTAGCATTTCACGTGTTTCTTCAATTGCAGTCCATGTCAGCAATTTGGGATTATATTTTACAATTGGATAAGTTTAAAAGATAAATTGTTACAATTAGACAAGTTTGAGGGGTAAGTTGTTACAATTGAAAGTTGGAGGGAACAGTTGCAACATTTGGATAAATTTAAGGGATTATTTATATATTAAGCCTTTTTTATTTTGTTTTTATTTGTTTTTTTTTCTTCTTTCGTTTAACATATAATAATAATAATAATAATAATAATAATAGATTAACAAAAATTAGGTAGGTATTAAAACACTAATATATGTGTGCGTAATGAATATATATAAACATAAGGGTAAAATCCATATATAACCCCTAATCAATTTATTTTTCAATTCATATATCATGCAGATATTAATGACTAACAAAATATGTTGGCGAATTATTTTTTAAATTTATTTAAATTATCTAAGTTAGAGGTAAAATTGCTCATCTGTCAACGTTATGAATAAAATTATACAATTTTAAATGTTAGAAATAAAATTACTCTTGTATATCAACTTTAGGATTATTTTTGCACATCATCCCAAGTTGTATCTGTTGGCGATATTTTCGGAATATCCCGATTTCAACATTGGATTTTATGGTTATTTTCAATTGATTTTTAATATAAATTGTGACGATTGGACGAATGATGCAATGATTGATAAAAATTCTTTTTGGATTCCTAACTACACTACAAAAAAATTAATTAACTAAAGCAATGGTGATTAAAATGAAATAAACACAACGGATTTGAAATTTTTTTCCTTTTTTATTAATTTTGTATTACAAATGATGAAAATTGGATAAAAAACGACAACAATTGAAAACTACATTAATTTCTACAATTAGTCTTAAGAATGATAATATTGATAAAAACCGAAAATGAAAATAACAAACTTCAAATTGGAATTGAATTGATGACTCATCGATGTATCGAGATGAAATTAGTCTCGTAATATGGATAATAACTGTTGTGATTAATTAAACGGAGAATTGAAAGAAAATTATAATTTGTGTTGAAGGGTGCTTATGAAGCCGTGGAAAAAAAAAAAGATCTTTAAGGAGGTCAATATTATATAGTTGAAAAGTTTTGATCAACTAGGTTCAAATATTGATGAAAGATAAAATTCCACTTATATATATATATATATTTTTTATTTTTTTATTGTCCATCTTTAATATTTGTTGTCTCCATCTTTAATAATAATAGGTTAACATAAATTAGGTAAATTAAAACACTAATAATAATAGTGAGCTGCTAAAGACCACCTCTATTTGGACTGTTTTGCCCTTCTCACAATTCTGATCAAAAACAGAAAATTCTTTCTCCAAAATCATAAACCCGAATAATAACAACTGAAATGATGAAAATAATTGATGTGTGACAATCCGAACCCCGAAAATGGATCGGAAACATTAAAATTTACATTTTTTATATTAAAGAACTCATGAAAATAATACATATTTTTCATGACGATTTTGCAATTTTTGTCACAAAAGATTGAACGATTTAGCATTTTTCGTCACTAAAAATTGTCCGATTTTGCACATTTCAAAATTTGGTCTAAGCGGATGCGGCATCCGCCCGACCCATGGCGGGAACGGATGGCGCATTCGTCTTATCGTCACAATTTATATTAAAAATCAATTGAGAATTAATTCTTTGGCACGTCTGCACAATCACTCGTAAAATCCAATGTTGAAATCGGAGTATTCCGAAAATATCGCCAACAGATACAATCTGGGATAATGTGCAAAAATAACTCTAAAATTGATATAGAAGAGTAGTTTTATTTCTAACTTTTAAAATTGTATAATTTTATCCATAACGTTGACGGATGAGTAATTTTACCTCTAACTTAAACAATTTGGATAAATTTAAAAAACAATATTGGCATGATTAACTGATTTTCTATGTATGAATTGACAACCGAATTAATAATTTTAAAATGTGGGACTTTTAATTGTTTTGTAAAGGTGGGACTTTTAATTTTAAAGGATTCCCATTTTATATATTCCTTTATGTTGATCCGTACATTTAAAGAGAGAGAAAGAGTCAGATAATATTTTAAATACAAAGAAAGGTAAGACAGATGGAAAGGAGACATAAATAAATAAATAACGCGGTTGCAGTATTTCTTTATCTACTATTCTAATTAATTAGAAACATTAAATCCATCAAAAACAATAACATTAACATCAACCTCGTATTTACATACTAATACTGTACAACCCTAATCACGATTAATTTATCAAGGGATAAAGTACTAAAATACGTTTAAGGTTGTTGGAGAAGTGCTAATTTAATATTTATATTCAAAATAGCACTAATATAGATTTGACGGTTACAACATAACATCAATTTCGACTTAACGTTTACAACATAGCATCAATTTAAGAATTACTGACAGAACGTAACACGTCATCCGTTGAGTCTGCCAACTCAGGGTCATGTCACATAAGGTACCCAAATAGGCCTAGGATTTGTAGAAAGTATCAATTTAGGTCTCACATATAAAATAGCATCAGTATACGCTTAACGTTTCTAAAATATATCCAATTTAATCTAGTTCATGCCAATTAATCTCATATACATTAATATATATATATATATAATTATATAATTACTTTATGTTGTTTCTCGAACTACAAAAATCACGGAATAAAGAATAGTTTAGAAATAAAATTATTTCATGTAATATCTATTTTACATGGTATTTCTTATATATGTACTATTTAAAAAAAATAATCATATAATTTCTATTTTTTTGGAAGATATTATTTTCATACTTGCATTAATATAATTATTTTTTATATAAAACTTAATTAAAAAATATCTATATAAATCAATTAATGGTAGGAGGATAAACTTTTCATTTACTGAAAGTCTATAATTCATGTGAATTCGCATATTAGTAACCTTGATATTTTAACCAAAATGGTATTTCAAATTGAACGCTTTTATCAAAGATTTAAAATAAATTATCCGAATAGATCTATCTTGCAATTAGAACAATGTCAAACTTTTTCATCTGATACCATAGAATTTTCCAAGCTAAAAGCAAATGAAAACTAAATTAATGATATTGTAAAGCAAAATGGCATTTCCAATTGAAGATCAATGATGATACCAATGAATTAAGGATGTGAGGAAAATCAAAGAATATATTTTCATTCAAAAACTAGAAAACAAAAAGGAAAAAAGCCACATCCCTACCATGACTACAATTTATGCTGGCAACAGATCTCCAGCAGCAATGTGCACCAAACCATACTCATTCATCAGATGACTTGAAAATAACCAATAAAATATAACTTTAAAAAAAGAACAATAAATTATAGTTTAAAACTGAAATGATACCTAAACTAATTGCAGATGAATGACCCTCCTGCCATGTAAAATGTAGGTGGTTAAGCAGAAAGAAAAACAAGTTTCAAATCTTGACATAAGACATCCATATACTTTATAATTGTCCAAGCCATTCCAGGTGAAAAAGTTACACGAGAAGTGAACTTCAAGGAGAAAGTGAGTTTTTGGTTAATAATACTTGAAGTTGAAGCCATATTCACTTTAAATTTCTTCTGATTCGATAAATCTTCAAGGCAATGAAAAAAGAACTTGCACATCTTCTTATTCGAAACAACAACATCACCCTTTAACAACACAGAAACTTGCACATCTTCATAAAGCGCATGCCAAGGATCTTTGGGTTTGACAGTGATTGAGAGATTGCAATTGGCCTTTAAATCAGAATTAGGATAAACTAGGGCCGAATCAATTGAGATTATCGGTAGCTTATACTCTGGTTCAAAATCCAATGAACAATATACCACTAAAACAAAAAAACAATAGACCCTAGTAAAATGATCACCGATTTAATTAATTACGATTCTGATTCCAATTGGGATTTGGAATCCGATTCTGAAACTGACTTCATTCAATTGAGTTTATTTAAAGATTGCAATGTTGTAACTGTTTGATTAGGGATTGACCGTGAAGAACAGTCGAGATAGAGGGAGGGAGTCGAACGGTGAGAGATGGAGAGAGAGAACTTAATTAGGTTAAGAATATCTGCAGTATTAATTCCCTTGATTAGGGTTTCTATTGATAGATAGTATTTATATTACAGATGTATAATCCTATCAGATGTACATGATAATAGGTAAAATTCTTTTGCATTTTCATAAAGAAAAACATGATAACATGCATTGTCAGCGTCCAGTCCTTTAACCTGGAAACATCCATTTTTTCAATACACCGCCACTTAACGTTTTTAAGGATGTCGGTTGGTGGGTCCTTTCCGGTGCCGTTTATTTTATTTATTAGCATTTTTATCATATTTTTGTGCTAACTCGATTTATCAGAATCGCTACCCGAGATTAACGTCGAGAGCATATAACTACATGACATATGAGCTCACACTATGCTATTTCTTCAGAGTTAGGTTTATGAATTAAACATTTTTAAAGGGTTTGATTAATAAAATTTGTAAAATAAATAAACGTTAGCTGTAGGACGTTGTGATCCATCATCGGAATTAAACTACGACGTAAGACTCGGGAAGATAGGAATTAAACAAATTCTACGATTCTAGCACATCGACATAGTAATTAATACCTGAAGTACGATTATTTATTATTGCGGATTAATTTTATTCCTAAACTACTCTTTATCTCATGATTTTTGTGGTTCGAGAAACAACATAAAGTAATTATATAATTATATATTAATGTACATGGGATTAACTGGCATGAATTTTTTTTTTTTTTGGTAGGAGATGAAAATAAAAACAAACAACAAAAGCCGCTCAACCCGGGATCAGCCTAGGAAAACTGACCCCACCACATCCTCCAAGATCAAAGAAGAAATGACAGATGAAGGAGAAGAAAAGATAGAAATGCCCAACATTCTAGAATGCCCTTCCACCGCAAGCCGGTCCGCAACATGATTAACTGGCATGAATTAGATTGAATTAATTGTGACTTTTAGTTTAAATTGGATATATTTTGTAAATGTTAAGCTTAAATTATTCTTATTTTAGAAACGTTAAGCTTATATTGATTCTATTTTGTACGTGAGGGCTAAATTGATACTTTCTACAAATCTTAGACCTATTTGGGTACCTTATGTGACATGGCCCTGAGTTGGCAGACTTAACGGATGACATTTCACGTTTTGTTAGTAATTTCTGAATTGATGCTATGTTGTAAACGTTAAGTCGAAATTGATGTTGTGTTGTAAACGTCAAACCTATATTAGTATTATTTTGAATATGGAGACTAAATTGTCACTTCTCCAATAACATTAGGCGTATTATGGTACTTTATCCATTGATAAATCAATTGAGATTAGGGTTGTGCAGTATTAGTATGTAAATACAAGGTTAATGTTAATGTTATTGTTATTGTTTTTTTTTTGAAAGGATAATGTTATTGTTTTTGGTGGATTTAATGTTTGTAATTAATTAGAATACTAGTTAAAGAAATACTAGTACAGTGTCAGAACCTCTCTCAACCCGCGTTTGGTACAAATTTAATTTGTTTTTCTATGTATGTCTCCTCTCCACGTGCCTTGCCTTCCTTTTTATGTGACAATTTCTCTCTCATTAAATGTACTACTAATATCTTGAAGAATGAGAGATTTTATGCATTGCACTCCAAATATTAAAGATGGACAATAAAATTCCATATATATATATATATATATATATATATATATATATATATATATATATATATATATATATTGGTAGGAAAGAGTAAGAAAAAACAACAAAAAACTAACAACTAACCCGAGATAAGCCTAAGGAAGCTAACCCTCACCCGATCTTCTGACAGAATCGAACAAAGGAAGTTCCGAGGAGATGAGAATGTTGAAATTCTCAACATCATTTCATGGCCCTCTGCAGCAAGGCGATCTGCCACCCTATCCTGCTTCCTGTACAGATGGCAAAAGGAGATGGTATCGAATGAAGAATACAATCTTTTGATCTCTTTAACAAGGTTTTGGCTACTCAATCACATAGTTTTGTTATTAGCAATTATATTAACTGCTTCAAGGTTGTCAGAATCCACGAGCAGCCTTTTCAGCCCCAAATCAATGGCCAATCTAAGTCTAGAGAAGATACCCCAGAGCTCAGTAGAAAAGGAAGACCCAATCTTCAAATTCTGAGTAAAGCCAGACACACAATTGCCACCAGTATCTCTCAGAACCCCTCCACCCGCAATTCTGCCATCCGCAAGACATGAGCCATCGGTAACTAAATGGCGTCTCCTCATTTCCACATTAGTAAGTAACCTATTTTTGCGCTAAGCCATAGGAAGCTTCTAATGCGATAAAGACTTTTAAGGCCCAAATATTCTTCCAAGAGATTGAAGGAGGAGTATCCAAGTTAAGACTGAAAGCTTCAAAAGCAGAGTTGCAGGATTAAGTACCATTGTTTGTGAAGGACCAACAGTGACTATCCCCATCCTCCTATTTACTACTAACTTTAACTCCACGAATTTTCAGGAGCGTTTCCAGATTAAGGTAAGATTTGAATCTCGACCAGACCCAATCTCCCTCTGAATCCACCACATCAGCGATACTCCAGTTTAGGATCTCTAGAGGCAAAGGAGAAGTAAACACATCTGATAAAGGTATCTTATCAAGCCAGGTATCATTCAAGAAGCTAATTGATCTACCATTGCCCACCAACCAACCAATCTCAAAGTAGAACTCAGAAAACACAGTGTTAACCCCTTTCTATAAGAAAGAACAATTAGGAACTCTCTTTTTCGGCCCCCAAAAATCTAATCATTTCTGTACTTCTCGCACAATAAACGAACCCAAAGAGCGTCCAGATTATGCCACGTCCTCCAAAGAAGCTTCATTAAAAGCACTTTATTATTATCATTGGCTTGTCTGATCCCTAACCCACCCATATTCTTAGATTGGCACACCTCTTTCCAGGGAACTAGATGAATCTTTTTCCCCTCTTCCGAATCCCCCCACAAGAACGGACGATTGATCTTATCAAGGCCATTAAGAACCGGCTCAAGCAGCCTACAAACTTGCATTAAATGATTCGGGGCAACACTATTCACAGACTGGATCAAAATAAGGCGGCCCGCAAAGTAAAGGGCCATAGCTTTCCAATTAGCAGACTTATTATTAGTCATATCGAAGATTTCTTTAAAAGAAGCTTTTGACACTCTATCACTATGGAGAGGAAGCCTCATATAGCTACCAAGAGACTTGGTTAGAGGAATACCAGAAATCTCACTCAACTTTTTACCAACCCTTGGGTCCATATTCTTAGAGCATAACATTCTAGATTTTTGGATATTAAGCTTCTGGCCTAAAGCAGAACAAATGTTGGTTAGGATATCCATTATCACTCCAATTTGCTCCTCATTTCCTTCCACAAAGATCATAAGATCATCAACAACCTTGATTTTGGCTAATAATATTAGGAAGGATACAACGAAGTCTATTGGCCACAATTTTGGTAATCACCTTGTAAAGCACATTACACAAACTAATAGGCCTTATTTTCAAGAAAGACGACGACTTATCCACTTTAGGAATCAGGACCATAAGAGTTTTATTTACTAGCCTAATATCCTCCAACCCATTAAAAACCCCTTTGACGAAACTATAAATTCCATCTTTTACAGTTTCCCAGTGCTTATAGTAAAACCCAGCCGGAAGCCCATCAACCCCCGGAGCTTTAGTAGCTCCAATGCTAAACACCGCCTGAAAAATCTCTTTCTGATCAATCGGGTGAAAAGCATCAATAATCTTATCTTCACTGATCGTCGGAAATGTAGTCCTAGTTAGAGCTCTATCCAATTCCACCGGATGCTCGTTAAATAACTCTTTAGGATCCTCATTACCCAATTCCCATTAGGATCTCGATTCCTCTGTTTTCTTATAACAGTAGAAAGATGGAAATACCTTGTATTTTGATCTCCATCCTTAATCTAAGCTTTCCTCGATTTCTGAAACCAAACCAACTTTTCTTGCATCAGCACCGCTTCCAACTCGTTCTGGAGGGATCTAAGAAGACAACTCAAACTATGATCAAATCTAGTCTCCAAGATATGTTGAATGTCTTCCATCCTGCTCAGAATTTTTTGTTTCCTTCTAATAATGTAGCCAAAAGTGTTTCTACTCCATCCCACCATGTTCCTTCTAAAACCCTCCGTAGCCATAAGCACATTGGATTGGGGTTTCCAATTGTCATGAACAAAATTCTTGAACTCGGGATGAGATTCCTAAGCTACCAGATACCTAAAAGGTCTAATCCCTTTAGAATGAGGAGCTCTCACCAACCTGACTAAAATCGGACAATGATCAGAATAACGGAAGGGCAGATTCAACACAGCAGCTTCAGGAAACCTACTTTGGGCCATAATGTTAGCATAAACTTTGTCCAAACGAACAAAAGTACTATTATGTTTCCAAGTAAACTTATGACCAGCTGCACCAAGATCAGTCACACCACAAAGATCCATGTTTTGTTTATGATTAAGGCACCAATTAATATAATGATTTCATCCCCCTCTTTGATCACTCATAAGAGCAATATCATTGAAATCTCCAGCAATGAACCTCGCATCCACCATACCTGTACTTAAAAAGAGTAAAGCCTCCCGCATACATTTACGACTAGCAAGGATAGGATTAGCATACACAACAGTGATAAAGAAGGGTTTATTGCCAGGAAAAGTAACTTTACTGTGAATAAATTGCCTATATATCATCACGGTATCAAAAAGAACAAGATCCAGCTTCCAGAAAAGCCAAATCCCGCCAGCCCGGACCGTGGCCTCCGACCAGACAAACTTCCAACTTTTAAATAAACTAACCACCTCATCAAATTTAGCTCCATTGACTTTAGTTTCTAATAAAGCAAAACAAGAAGGGTTAAACTACTAAATTAAATCCTTTACATGGATGCAGGTCGCCTTACTTGCCGCTCCTCTAACATTCCAAACAAACAGATCCATCAATAGAGGACAGCAAACCCAGGCCCGCCCAACTAAGCCAGATATTTATTCGGGGCTCCTAAGAGCCTAGTGGAGGTACCTCCCGCCCCCCTTTTCTCCAAGGTACTAAAAGAATTTTGGAAATTCTTTTGACGACCCTTCAGTTTTTTCATATTCATTTTAATAATCCCTATAGTTTTTTCATTTCTAGTCTCAATGCTGAGTTTAGAAAGACTAACCTTATTATTCCTCTCAGAAACTTGATGAATGTGAGCCTGAGGATAATCCTGAGGAGCTCCTTTGGATTCAAACAAAGGGTTACCTTGTTAACTACAGGATCATCAGGCTCTAAGTCTGGCATTCCCAACTCTCTTTACTCATTAATAGGACCAGGGTTTTGATCTTCCTTTACTAGAAGAACCCCAAACCTTGAACCAGAACAAACCTCCAAAGGATTGCCAAAGGCAACACGATCCTTTGGACTAGGTAATTCCTTCCTTCCACACTCCTTTTGGGGCAGACTCTGATTATTAATAATATCAGGAGGAAGATTGTGGGCCACTGGAGCACGTGTCCTCCTTCTCCCAGAACGCTTAGCAACCATCCAAGGACCGAAATTCCTCCCATCCCATTGGATCCCCTCTTCCCTTACCAAGACAACCTCAACAACATCCTCGCTTTCCTTCTTCTTTCTAGGGCAACCCTCATAATTGTGCCCAAACATCCCACATTCATAACAGATGTTATGGATTCCTTCATACTCAATAAAGTAGATGGTATTTTATAGACAGAATTTGGACAAAAGGGGTTTTGCTAGGTCAATATCAATACAAACCCTAGCAAACTTGCCTCTTTCAGCTCCAATAGTAGTTTTATCCATATGGTGGACTTTCCCAACAAGTCCAGCAATCGTCTTTAGGAAGATTTCATTATAATACTCAATCGGGTGACCCGAAAATCTCACCCAAGTCAGAATCCTGTTAACTGAACAATCCCTCGGATTAAAGTTAGGGACCCAAGACCTAATGGCAAGAACATGATTGGATATAATATATGGTCCTCCATTAATAACTGCTTCATAATCTTCGGCCTGTATAAATTTAATTACATAATAATCGGTTTTCAAGTCAGTTATACTGACTTTTCCTTTTCTCGCCCACTGAGCACGAATTCTCTGTGCAAAATAATTAAAACAAATTTTTTTCCTAGGACAGTTGTAGACACCGAGTCGGAGGACCTGTGACGAAAACATGTAAACAAGACAGTTGAAGCGGTAGATTCCGGAAGTTTTAAAAAAAAAATTTATATTATAAGAAGAGAAAAGTTAAGGTGAGTCGCGGTCGTCAAGTCAACGGCTTGCGAGTGTTCAGCGACGTGGTGTGAGCGCCTAGCGGCAGCCGACGCGTGGCCAACGTCAGTTGGACGCACGTACGACAGCGCGAGGCGCGCGCTCGACGTCCGTTGGGCGCGCGAGCCCGGCAGCGCAGAGCGCGCGCTCGACGACCGGGGGGTGCGTGCTCCCGACAGTGTGTGGCGCACGCCCGATGGCTGTTGGGCGAGCGCGCCCGGCGGCCGCCCAACGAGCGTTGGGTGCACGCCCAACGATGGTTGGGCGTTCGCCCAACTGACTTTGGGCGACGCCCAATTTTCTTCGGGCGTCGCCCAAAGTTCCAGGGATCCGTTTGCCTATATAAGGCACGGATCCCCAAGCAAAAGGGGGAAGGGGACTTTTGGGGAGGATTTTCTCACTCTAAACATTTTTAGAGAGAGAAATTTTATTTTTTGGGAAAAAACATTTTTTTTCCTAAAAATTCCAAATTTTCTAAAAGTTAAAATTTTATCAAAAAAACACCAAACGCCGGAAAAGCGCGATTCGTGGAATCAACCGACGTCAACCGTCAATACCGAACTTAAGGTATTATCCGAGGACTAGACTCGTTTTATTTTATTTAATTAATTAATTTTATTTATTTATTTTTATGTCATAGTTTTTATTTATTTAGTTATTCATTTATTTTATCACGTTTTATTTAATTTTGCGTATTTATTTAATTTTCGTCTCGTGTTAAATAAAATTTGGTTTGGTTTTAAAATAAAAAACCTCGTTTTGATATCCCAATACGAACCGTGATCTGATTAAAAGGTAGTTCGGGTATTAAAAGACATTATAATTATAAGTTTTTAAAAAGATATTTCCGAATAACGTTTTAAAATAAAAACGTCGTTTTAGGAACTTCCGTTATAGACTATGATCCATTTTTTGTAGTTCGAAAATCCAAAATGGTTGAATTAGACTTAATTTAAAGCTTTTGAATAAATTTGAAAACAGTTGGAGCAGTTCTGTAATTTGCCATTTTCTGTCACTAATTGCTGTTTACCGACGGATTTTCCGTCTGTAAATCTGCTGGAATGTAAAAAATGCTGTTTTGGTCCCTCTTTCTCAACTTTTAAGCTTTTGATCCTTTATATATATATATATATATGTATACTTATGTAATATTTCCTTTCAAGTTATTTTTAAACACTTTGTACATATGGACATTTAGTATGTTTATAAATCACTTTTCATTAATGGGATTTAATAAAGTATATATATATATATTTCTCTTTTTACTTCATTTAAACTAAATGTTAATTTCTTACCTAGAAACCTATTTCATTTTGTTGGTTTTTTATTAGAGTAAGAAGTCATTATACTTATTAAATATTTTCATCACTATTTTCATTTATTAATGTACATTATTTTTTTCTCTATGTTATTTTAATGGGTATTAATCATTTATTTTGGTATATATATATATATATATATATATATATCTTTCTCCTTTTCTTCTCAAAATTCTTATATGTATATGTATATTATTTGGGAAAATGTTTTGATTGGTTGAGTTTGAGACTCAATTTATTATTTGTTATTGGCATATTCAAGTAAGGTTCAATTAAACGAAAAAAGGGGAAATAAATCACAAAAAGGAGTTTAATTGGTGGGTTTAAGTTAAAGCTTTTCTAGATGTTCTCAAAGTATAAATAACGTTTTCTTGACATCTTTAAATCGTTTCCAAAATATCATGTTTTAAAACCTTAATCCGTTCCAATGACGGACTAAGCGAGCCTTGTAATTAAAGTCATTTTTCATTGTAAATAATGAAGTTTTGAATCGTTTTCTTAAATGATTTGTACAAAATAAAATTGACTTGTATGCCTAACCACGTTTTCGGGTTAAAATTCTTTATTCCACATCTTCAAACGCCCGAGTCGTTCCAACGGCGATTAAGTTACGAACCATGTAAATAAACTCGTTTTCGGGGAGTGAGTTTAGTATAGAGCTAACATACGAATCGAAGCATAAGACACTGTAAATAAATTAATTCTTCCTTCTCCCCCTCTCTCTTTTATAAATATGCGATTAGTCCGTTATCACCTAACACGCTGAGTAGGAGGCCGATGGTTCATAACCGGGCGATGTCGGGGTGCCTAGTAGCATTTCTCCGGAAAGGAGCTAGCCTTCTCGGCTCGTACCTAAGTTTCCCAAACCCTCACCGGTCTCCCGCAAGGGATCGGTGTTCATTTTCCCATTCGTGGGTGGAGACTCTTCCATACTCCGAGCTCCGGTCCTGCTGAGCAGCTTGATTCCACGATTGGTTGCTTTCGGTGCCAATCACCGCTTACGTCGCCATGAGGTGTCCACCCTCCGGTCCGCCCGGGAGATTAGGCCGAGGCACCTCGTCTAACAAGTGGCGACTCTGCTGGGGAAGCGAGAAATTTGATTCCGGAAGGCGTGTATTAAGCCCTTAACGGGGACGGATCGTATTATTTCTTTTCGTATGCATTCATGTGCATTATTGCAAACCTTTTGGGTAATTTCTGCGAAACCTCTAGCGAGAGTCCATTCGTCGCTTGAAAGAGGCTAGTGTAAGTTCCCCTTTACAGTAAGGCGCCGAAGGGTCCCCATCCTTTGGATCGTGGGCGAATTCGTGCGTTCCTGTGAGGTCCCGCGCTCAGCCGTGTCAGCATATAGTAGCCTTAGAAGTTGCCATAGGATTACCCGTTACTATTTTTTGGTGTGATAAATGAATCAGTTCGTGTTTTCAAATCGCCATGATACGTGTCTAAATCCTAAAATATGTAAAGAAAATGAAACGATATGTTGATATATACTCTTAAATCGATGCATAAACTACCCCAAAACATCGAAACGATTTAAACTAAAGACGACTTAGTCATCTCATATGAATGAATATGTGCGGCCCGCCTTGTCCCTTTCCGTGTCCCGACGAAGGCATATGTTCAGGAAATGCATTATGACGTAAGCACGTATTAGTATGAATCGCTTTGGTATTAAGGATAGTTATATCTCGATTCAAAAGACTATATTAACAGTAGCCGTTATTCACATTCTTTAAATAAATTGGGATGAAACGAGATCATGACGAAATGAAGACAAAGAACATTTCTGTCTTGAACGACCCTGTTGTAACGAGAAAAGTTTCGCAAACGTGGCCCGTCCCTTCCGAATAAAAGACGAGCTTTTACGTTATGCCTTGTGTCGTTCTTAAGAGAAATAGATGTGTCCGCAAAAGTGACTAAGAAAAATAAAAGCAAAATGAACTAACGACCAAAATCATTCCATATCCACGATATATGTTAATCCCGAGAGTAGTTAAAGAAAATAAACCAATGCCGTTGAATACGTGCCTCGAACAAGTGTATACCTCGTTTAAAATCACGAAGTCGAATTAAGCTAAACCGCATAATTGCGCCATATGGACGAGACTGTAGGTTTGACTAACGACTCGATCATTTCGACCGTCACCAAAACTATAAGAAATATGGCTCGATGTGTGTGCTGGCTCAACTCGTGCCTAAATGAAAAAGAACGGTGATATCCTTGCTTCAAATAAACATGCAATTCAACGAAACGTTGATTTTCTATAGCCACACTGAGGTGATATATCCCGTTGATTGGAAGGAATAAAGAATTGTTACTAGCCGAAAGATTACCGTGCGCTCAAATAAGACTCGCCGTCTTTTCACGTAGCCAAAACGAGCAAACGGATTCTCGACGCTAAGAACAAACACGTTACGCGATGAGTACGTTCCCTAAAATAAAATCCAAAAGTGATATCATCACTAAATGAACATGTGGTTACGTATCTCGATAGATCTAAAAGATCACATTGTAATCCAAAAGTCGAGATACGAACCCACGCGAATGAAATGGAACGAATCATTGTCAATAACGAACGATTGGACTAGAATAATAACTCGTACCACGTCTAAAAATCGAGATGCGCTCAAAGGGAGTCAAAACCCGAACTAATGCGTCTCACAAAAGGACAAAAAAAGAATTATTCCGAAAGGACAATCCAACTTGGTCGATTTCTTAGTCACTGAACGCTGATACGTCAAAACGAACTGTATTGTCTGATGAATGTTTTACTTTTCCGCAATAATTGACGGCATCACGCGTCCCTTGGATCGCAATGTGAGCCCCAAACCAAAATCCTAGGAAAGAGACTTGGACCATCGAGTGCGTGGAGGAATAAGGGTGGAAGAGAGATGCTGTGATACGTGTAACTAGACTGACGTTTGTTCTTCTTATCTTATATATCCATAAATAAATGAACACACACACCACAAATCATGCATATAAAATCATGCATACATACTAATGGACACCGTTCACACAGACTTCATCATTAAGCGGTTGTAGTTCCGCAAGAGTAATCGGCTAGTCGGGCAGTTTGATCAGTTACGGATCGTCAGTTCCAAATCAGCAGTTGTGACGTCCGAATCATCGTTGTCCGAATTAGCTCAGTATTCGGTCAGTATGTCTACGCCAGATGAGAGAATATCAAGGTTAGAAAGAGTGGTAAACAACCTCAACGATCAGTTAACCGCAATTTTAGTCCAGCTGGACGAGCTTGCAATTAAGAGTAACAAGAGTAGCAGTAAACCAGCTGAGAACATTGTGAGCACGGGTCCCCGTTTTGGAGATAACTATCAGGATTGCGTAACAAGCAGTTTGGGGAAGAGAAAGCAAAGGGAAGAGGAATGGAAGGAGCACATCACTCAGGAAGTGCATGATCTACGTGGGGTAAGCTCTAGAGGTCAAGACTTTTATAATCTGAAAAACTATTCATCGGCAACGGCTTTGCCTTTGAAGTTCCGGCTTCCTGACATGAAGAAGTTTGATGGAACTAGGGATCCTACCGCCCATGTGAACCAATATGTGGCAGCAATGGAGCACACAATTCTGACTGAAGAACAGATCTTAGGGCTGTTCAGTGCTTATCTGGAGGGGGTGCCCTCGTGTGGTTTCATGCGTTGCCGCTGGTGACAAAGAGGGATTGGAAGGCGTTAATGAAGTCATTCATCGCCCAATATAGCTTCAACACTATGTTTGAGGTCACTTTTAGGGAGCTAGAGAGCACCAAGCAGCAGGCTGGAGAGTCTTTGTCTGACTTTGTGAGTAGGTGGAGAGCTAAGGCGACAATTATGGAACAGAAGCCGTCGGAGCAGGACCAGATCCGGGCGGTAATCGGTAATACTTTGCCGTATATTAGGAATGAGTTGCGGTGTATGCCTTTCACCGATTTTAATCAGATGTATGGCTATGCTTTGACAGTTGAGTGGGATGGAGAGCCGAAAAGAGCTTATACTAAATGTACGAAGTCGGGGTATAGTGCCGGAGGGCCAAGTACTAATATAGAACCTACCGCAGTGAAAGTGCTTGAACTTAACGCTATCGGGAAAAGGCAGTTCACCCAATTTGATCTGACCTATGCAAAAGTTTTCGAACGATTGCAGAAAAAGAAGTTGCTGAAAGCCCTTACTCCCAAAAACAAGACAGGGCCCACACCATGGATGATGACCAGGGGATATTGCGAGTTCCATAGTAACTACGGGCACACCATTGAAAATTGTGAGAGGCTAAAGCATGAGATCCAGGATCTGATTGATAAAAAGAAAATAGTCGACCCATCGTCAGCAAACTCTCCCCTTAGGTGCGATCCATCGCCTAGTCATAGGGTGAGCGCAATTGGATTTGGGTTGGAAGAGAGCTTTGTGGTGGAGTCATTCTGCGAATTTAAGGAGGATCTGTTGGACTCCAATGAGAGAAGGAATGTGGGAGATGGCTTATACGTGTCTGTTTTGGAGGAACAGCCAACAGAAGAAATGATGGATGATAGAACTAAAACTAAGGAAACCGAGGAAGTATCATCTCGGAGGATCATGCCTGTGTTGAAATTGTTTAGTGGGGTAGAAGACCCCGAAGCTCATTTGTATGGGTATGTGTATGCTATGTTTGGGGAGCCATACAAAGTGGAAAAAGTCGCTCCATGGTTCTATCTTTCGCTGGTGGGCGAACCGTTGAAGTGGTTTCAATCGCTACCTGAGTCGACTAAGTAGGATTGGTCACTGATGTCAAGCTTGTTTTTGATGAAGTATCGAAGAGATAAAACACAAGCAGGGGAACATAGCGCGATGCAAATTGGGCATATCAAACGTCCGTTTCCGATTGTCGGCAAGTATAATGAAGGCAAGGACCCCATGGAGCACTTGCATTTTTACCTATCCGTTATAGGTCCTTTGGGCTTCAAAGAGGACGAAATCACGAGTTTGTTTTGCAACTCATTAGCGGGAGAGTCACTAATGTGGTATATGTCTCTTCCGATGAAAGTTAAAGTGAATTGGGCTGAAATGACTAAGAGATTCATCAAGAAGTACACCGCAGGGGGATACCCAGAGGAAGTGCCGATGTTACCCGATGAGGAGACACCTGAGGCAGTGTTAACCATGGCTAAGTACAAAGGAGGTGAGAACCCCATCGACCACGTAAACTGTTTCCATGCCTACATGTTTGACGCAGGACTCTATCGAAGTGAGTTGGTTCAGCATTTTCCAAAGACACTTGTAGGAGAAGCTTTGATGTGGTACCGAATGCTCTCGGCAAAGGCAAAAGGGGACTGGGGTTCCCTCATGGAGGCTTTCATGCAGAGATATGAGATGTACATCCCATGGACTGGGTCGTTGGAAGATTTAGGAAGGATCAAGCAATTTCCCCAGGAGGCATTCGTGGATTATGCTATGAGATGGAGGTTCAAGTATGCCTTATGTCGGGTCACTTTGAGCGATCAGGAGCAACTCATGTGTATCCGAAGGGGTGCTATTCCACTCGTCGCTAGAAGAATGAATGGAGTGTTCCTCAGGGACTATGAAGAACTGATAGGCTGGGCACGATATGGATCGTCGGACCCTTCCTACGTAAATCCGAACATCCTTCACGTAATGGATCTGATGGTCGTGGATATTTGTGGAAGTTCCTCCGACGAGGAGGGTATCAATCAGAGAGTTCCGATCAACATCTGGGATGAGTCCGATGATGAGCTGGAAATGGCTGCTAGCACCGAAGGAAAGATTCTGCCAGGTTTTGAGATCTTCGATGATGTTACCGACTGGGGCAAAGGAGAAGCAAGCTGTTTCATCGAGGAGATCATGATGTTAGATCTTAATACCGAGGAGCAGGTGATCACTATTGAGGCCACTGTGGGAGCGGTGGATGAGCCCAGTACCTCCAAGACTTATGAGAAACCCGAGAACCCTGTCGATGACAACTAGATTACCGCTTTGTTTGAATTTGATGATGTACTCACCAATACTATCAATGAAATGAATTCTGATTTTACTTACTTGCTTAATGTTGATTCTGATCATTCCATGCATTCTCATTCATATAACATGCCTACATTTGAAATCAATGCAATAGAAATGTCAACTTTAAATCTTGGCACGGATGAAAATCCTAAACTTATACAAATTGCTCAAGAATTAACTACTGAAGAGAGGAAAGAATTTGAGAGAATAATAAAAAAAATACGAAATAGTGTTTGCTTGGACATACGAAGACACGCCAGGAATCGATCAATCAATCATAACTCATCGTATTCTAACGTACTCCGATGCTAAGCCCGTAAAACAGAAACTCCAACGCATGAGGCCAGAATGGGCAGATAAGATCAGAGAGGAAGTGAAGAAACAGTTAGAAGCAGGGTTCATCGAAGTAATCGACTATCCCCCTTGGGTCGCAAATGTAGTGCCAATCGCGAAGAAGGACGGTAAAGTGAGAATGTGCGTCGATTATAGGGATCTCAACAAGGCGTGCCCCAAAGATGAATTCGTATTGCCTCACATCGACGTATTAATCGACAGTACAACATCGAGCGTCCTGCACACAAATGTTGACGGCTTCATGGGCTACATGCAGGTTCAAATGGCAGAAAAGCACAAGGCAAGAACCTCATTCACAACTGAGTGGGGAACCTACTGCTATAGGGTAATGCCGTTTAGTTTAAAGAATGCCGGGCAACTTATCAACGAATGGACACGACACTGTTCCAGGATATGATACACAAGGAGGTGGAAGTTTGGATGGGCGACATGATGGTCAAGTCGGAGAAGAGAGAGGGGCATTTCGCTGCACTTGAGAAGTTTTTGGCCCGAATTGCAGAATTCAAGCTAAGGTTGAACCCAAAGAAGTGAAGGCCATATGGGAAATGCCGGCACCAAAGAATGAGAAAGAGACGAGAGGGTTCCTGAGGCAGGTTTAGTATATCAGTCGGTTCATATCAAGACTCACTGCGATCTGCGAGCCGATCTTTAAGCTGCTACGGACAGATCAACCCACGATTTGGAATGATAAGTGTCAACAAGCCCTAGAGAAGGTCTGGGACTACTTGTCTAATCCACCAGTTTTGAGACCGCCTAAACTTGAAAAAACCGCTTCTCCTCTATGTAGCGATCGAGGAGCGATCTATTAGGGCAAAGCTGGCCCAAGAAGGGGACACCGGTGTGGAGCGCGGTGTAGTATCTGAGTAAGAGGTTCTTGGAATACGAGCTTAAGTATAACATGATCGAAAAGACGTGCGTGGTGGTAGTATGGTTAACAAAGAAACTACGGCACTATTTTCAATCTTACAAAGTGATCATTATTTCCCGAATGGATCCGGTAAAGTATCTGTACCGAACTCCATCTCTAGCAGGGAAGCTAGCCCGATGGTTGTTGCTTTTGTCCGAATTTGATATCGAATATGTAACAAAGAAAGTTATTAAAGGGAGAGCCATAGCAGAATTTTTAGCCAATCAACCTATGAACGCAGAAAAAGAGGAGATAAGCTATGATTTTCCCGCTGAGCACTTGAACGCAATAGAAGTTATACCATGGAAGATGTTCTTTGATGGGGCAGTTAAACTCGAATGGAGCCAGGGTAGGAGTGTTACTTATCTCACCGGAAGGAGGAAGGATCCCGATGGTAAAGATGTTATCCTTCTCTCTTACTAACAATATGGCCGAGTATGAAGCAGACATCTACGGGTTAGAGTCGCTAACGGCATTGGGAGCATCGTATGTGGAAATCTGGAGCGACTCAAAGCTGATCATCGAACAGGCACAAGGAAACTGGGAAGTGAGGGAAGAAAGGTTACGTCCATACCTAGACCAACTACAAGGGATGGCACAAAGATTCAGCGAGTGTCGTTTTTATCACATTCCTCGAGCACATAATCAGGCAGCAGATGCTTTGGCCACTTTGGTATCGGTATGGGATAGCCCTCGGAACCTTGCCTCAAAGCCTTTGGTATTGAAGAGGCCTCACAAACCATGCTACGAAGATGTAATGCAGTTGGGGACAGATGAAAAGCCTTGGTATTTTGATGTTGTAAACTTCATGAAAAGTGGGATATACCCGACGGAATCAGAACTTATGGATCAGGCTATGATCTGAAGGTTAGCTCAGCAGTTCGTCATCCACAATGACTTGCTTTACAAAAGGCACACCAATGGTTTACAACTGAGATGCTTGAACGAGGAAGAAGCCCGTGAGGCATTGGAGTCAGTACACTGGGGAATTTGCGGAGCTCATATGGGAGGAGCAGGGTTGGCAAAGAAAATCATAAGACAAGGCTTCTATTGGCTCACCCTGGAAAGAGATTGTAACGAATATGCAAATAAATGCCACGATTGTCAAATCCACGGAGATTACAATCATTTACCAGCTATGGAACTACACGTGTTGGCACCCATTTGGCCGTTTGCAGCTTGGGGCGTTGACATCATCGGCGAGGTGAGACCTAATGCGTTGAATGGACACAAATCCATCGCAGTTGCCATTGATTACTTCACCAAGTGGGTAGAGGCAGAGCCGTTTGGCAAGTTGGGGTCTAAACAGATGAGGAAGTTCATCGAAAAACACTTAATCACCAGATTCAGAGTGCTTCATTACATAATCACAGATAATGGGGTCCAATTTCATGGAGAAGTGAGAGGTCTCTTCCGAGAATATGGTATTGAACATCACAGGTCTTCTCCGTATCGTCCACAAGCTAATGGCGCAGTAGAAGCGGCTAATAAGAACCTTAAAAGGATCCTCATAAAGACAGTAGAATCACACCGGAACTGGCACGAATAGCTTCCACTCGCTTTATGGGCTTATCGCACGACGGTTAGGACATCAACTGGGGCAACACCGTTCTCCTTAGTATATGGGGAAGAAGCAGTCCTGCCGATTGAAAAACGATCGTTGAGAACCGCGGTAGAAGCAGAAATTCCCGAGACGGAATGGGTGAAGGAGCGATATGAGCAGTTGGCATTGGTGGACGAGAAGAGAATGGAGGCTCTTTACCACGTGCAGTTATATCAGAGAAGGATGGCTCGAGCCTTCAATAAAAAAGGTCAAGGTCAGCCCTATCAAAGAAGGGGATATGGTATTGAAACAGATCCGAGTGACGCACACCGACCCTAGGGGCAAGTACGGGCCAAACTAGGAAGGACTATTCCTCATGAAGAATATCCTAAGCAAAAGGGCAGTGAAGCTAATTACTATGGACGGCATGGAGTTCTCCGAACCTACCAATCTGGATAGGCTTAAGAAATACTTTTCGTAAAAAAAAAAGATAAAGAAATAAAAATTCCCGATAGGTCGAAAACCCGCAAAGGGAAACCTATGCAACAATAAGGGACATCCCAATGGGTGAAAACCCGAAAGGGCGCTCATTTGAAAATTCCGGGATAATAAAAGGAGAGTTGAAAAATCGCAGGGATCTGAAAACCGAAAAAAGGCGGGTCCTGGTAATAGTAGTTGTATCTTGAGCAATTATAAAAATAATGTATAAGCGGCTAAGTATTTCTGTTGTTTGTAAATAAATAAAGGCATGAATATATTTGAAGAGAATGATTGGAATTATTATGATCGACTGAATGCATGGTATTGTAAGTCATGAGTTATACACTTCTTTTCCCCACCACCAAATAAAAAGCCTACCCAAATATCTTTCTCACATATACCCGCCATACATCACGGTAGTACTAATAAAGTTGTAAACCGAAATAATGACGGGACTATCAATGAGAAGGAATCCCAAAGTTCCAAAAGCCCTCAAACGAATAAAAGCCTCCGAAGTAAGGTTCCCGCTCCTCGACAACTCGGTGGTTCTCCACCGCAATCCGCAAACTCCCCTCAGCAGTTCGCTGGGCTTCTACATCCAAACGGCCCCTCTTCTCGGCTGCTCGGCCTCGCTCCTCCCAGTTGGAGCGCTCATCCTCCCTATCCCGACAACAACGTCTGATCTAAGCGTCAGCATCCAGTGGTCACTCCCCTTGCCCAACCGCCACGTTCTCCTGTAATCTTCGGTCAATAGAATGGAGGTCTCCCTGTAAAGAAAATAGGAGGGAAGCATGTATAAAAAAAAGAAGAAAAAAAAAAGAGAAAAAGAGAGAAAAATATTCATTCATAATCATGTGCATACATATCACTACACTAGGTCATACCATAAAAATATTCACCAGGTGATGGGCGTGACTCAAGTCGAGCCGCATGCAGAAATACTCGGATAGCTCCAAGAAATCCGTGCGAGTTTAGGCAGGCTCCGATAGGTAAATTAAAATTCGATCAAGGGGCACAGCCCCCGCTACGGACTGCGATCTACGGCATCATCAATGGGCACAGGCCCCGCAACGGACTGCGGTCTACGGCACCACCAACGGGCACAGGCCCTGTTACGGACTCCGGTCTACGGCATCATCGACTTCGGGAAAACGCAGACGATCCTGGTAAAAAGAAGCGACTGCGGTCACAAACTCTTGGACAAGTGATAAAGCCCAAATATCAAAGCGACTGCGGTCACAAACTCTCGGACGAGTGATAAAGCCTAAATATCAAAGCGACTGCGGTCATAAACTCTCGGGCGAGTCATAAAGCCCAAATGTCAAAGCGACTGCGGTCACAAACTCTAGGACGAGTGATAAAGCCCAAATATCAAAGCGACTGCGGTAAAAAAAAACTCTCGGACGAGTGATAAAGCCCAGCTATCATCAACAAGGGACGCCTGCAATTGATGTAGAGATTAGGGTCGAACGGTTGGTTTGGAGACGTGCAAACGAAAGGACGCCTGCAATTGATGTATAGATTAGGGTCGAATGTTCGATTTGGAGATCTACGATACAAGAAAACGCCTGCGATCAATGTAGAGATTAGGGTAAAACGATGGATTTTGAGGTATGCAAAACGAGAGGACACCCGCGATCGATGTATAGATTAGGGTTGGACAGTTGATTGAAAGATATGCAAAACGAGAGGACGCCGCGATCGATGTATAGATTAGGGTAGAACGATGGATTTGGAGATATGCAAAACGAAAGAGTACCTGTGGTCGAGATAAAGACTAGGGTCGCTAGAAAAAGCAACTTTACCTGCAGTTGATGTAGAGACTAGGGTAGCTGGAAAGAGCAATTTTACCTGCGGTTGATGTAGAGACTAGGGTAGCTAGAAAGAGCAATTTTACCTGCGGTTGATTTAGAAACTAGGGTAGCTAAAAAGAGCAATTTTACATGCGGTTGATGTAGAGACTAGGGTAGCTGGAAAGAGCAATTTCACCTGCGGTTGATTTAGAAACTAGGGTAGCTAGAAAGAGCAATTTTACCTGCGGTTGATTTAGAGACTAGGGTATCTAGAAAGAGCAATCTTACCTGCGGTTGATTTAGAAACTAGGGTAGCTGGAAAGAGCAATTTTACCTGCGGTTGATTTTGAGACTAGGGTAGCTAGAAAGAGCAACTGTACCTGCGGTCAATTTAGACTAGGGTCGCTAGATAGAGCTATACACCTGCGGTCGATTTAGAGACTAGGGTCGCCGGAAGGAGCGTTCGTCTGCAGTCGATTCAGAGGCAAGGACGGGACAACCAAGGCAAAGATCGAAGATAAGGCCGGAACATGCGGCATGGAGATCAGATATTCTTCCTCCTACTCTTTATGTGTCTCTTACTTTCAGATGTTTTACATTGCATGTGTTGCGTTAGGAAAAACGTTTTCAAAACACACACATCACTGTCAAAATAGGAAAGTAGGGGCAATTGTAGACACCGAGTCGGAGGACATGTGACGAAAACCTGTAAACAAGACAGTTGAAGCGGTTGATTCCGAAAGTTTTAAAACAACAATATATAATAAGAAGAGAAAGTTAAGGTGAGTCGCGGTCGTCAAGTCAACGGCTCGCGAGTGCTCAGCGACGTGGTGCGAGCGCCTAGCGGCAGCCGACGCGTGGCCAACGTCAGTTGGACGCACGTCCGACAGCGCAAGGCGCGCACTCGACGTCCGTTGGGCGCGCGATCCCGGTAGCGCAGAGCGCGCGCTCGACGATCATGGGGTGCGTGCGCCCGACAGCGTGTGGCGCACGCCCGATGGCTGCTGGGCGAGCGCGCCCGGCGGCCGCTGGACGAGCGCCCAACAACGTCGGGCGGACGCCCGACAATCATTGGGCGAACGCCGAACGTCAGTTGGGCGTACGCCCAACGAGCGTTGGGCGGACGCCCAACGATAGTTGGGCAAACGCCCAACATCAGTTGGGCGCGCGCCGAACGATTGTTGGGCGTCCGCTCAACTAGCTTAGGCGTTCGCCCAACTGACTTTGGGCGACGCCCAATTTTCTTCGGACGTCGCCCAAAGTTTCGGGGATCCGTTTGCCTATATAAGGCACAGATCCCCATGCAAAAGGGGGGAAGGGGACTTTTGGGGAGGATTTTCTCACTCTAAACATTTTTAGAGAGAGAAAATTTATTTTTTGGGAAAAAACATTTTTTTTCCTAAAAATTCCAAATTTTCTAAAAGTTAAAATTTTATCAAAAAAACACCAAACGCCGGAAAAGCGCGATTCGGGAATCAACCGACGTCAACCGTCAATACCGAACTTAATGTATTATCCGAGGACTAGACTCGTTTTATTTTATTTAATTAATTAATTTTATTTATTTATTTTTATGTCATAGTTTTTATTTATTTAGTTATTCATTTATTTTATCACGTTTTATTTAATTTTGCGTATTTATTTAATTTTCGTCTCGTGTTAAATAAAATTTGGTTTGGTTTTAAAATAAAAAACCTTGTTTTGATATCCCAATACGAACCGTGATCTGATTAAAAGGTAGTCCGGGTATTAAAAGACATTATAATTATAAGTTTTTAAAAAGATATTTCCGAATAACGTTTTAAAATAAAAACGTCATTTTAGGAACTTCCGTTATAGACTATGATCCATTTTTGATAGTTCGGAAATCCAAAACGATTGAATTAGACTTAATTTAAAGCTTTTGAATAAATCTGAAAACAGTTGGAGCAGTTCTGTAATTTTCCATTTTCTGTCACTAATTGCTGTTTACCGACGGATTTTCCGTCGGTAAATCTGCTGGAAAAAAATGCTGTTTTAGTCCCTCTTTCTCAACTTTTAAGCTTTTGATCCTTTATATATATATATATGTATACTTATGTAATATTTACTTTCAAGTTATTTTTAAACACTTTGTACATATGGATATTTAGTATGTTTATAAATCATTTTTTATTAATGGGATTTAATAAAGTATATAATGTATATATATATATATATAGATTTCTCTTTTTATTTCATTTAAACTAAATGTTAATTTCTTACCTATAAACCTATTTCATTGTTTTGGTTTTTGATTAGAGTAAGAAGTCATTATACTTATTAAATATTTTCATCACTATTTTCCTTTATTAATGTACATTATTTTCTCTATGTTATTTTAATGGGTATTAATCATTTATTTTGGTACATATGTACATATATATATATCTTTCTCCTTTTCTTCTCAAAATTCTTATATGTATATGTATATTATTTGGGAAAATGTTTTGATTGGTTTTCTTGACATCCTTAAATCGTTTGCAAAATATCATGTTTTAAAACCTTAATCCGTTCCAACGACGGACTAAGCGAGCCTTGTAATTAAAGTCATTTTTCATTGTAAATAATGAAGTTTTGAATCGTTTTCTTAAATGATTTGTACAAAATAAAATTGACTTGTATGCCTAACCACGTTTTCGGGTTAAAATTCTTTATTCCACGTCTTCAAACGTCCGAGTCGTTCCAACGGCGATTCGAGTGAACGTCATTAAACAGGATTTTGAAACGTACCTAAATCGTTCCAACGGCGATTAAGGTACGAACCATGTAAATAAACTCGTTTTCGGGGAGTGAGTTTAGTATAGAGCTAACATACGAATCGAAGCATAAGACACTGTAAATAAATTAATTCTTCCTTCTCCCCCTCTCTCTTTTATAAATTTATGCAAAATGGGTGATTCTTTACCAAGGTGGCTTTCAATAATATATGCTCAAAACGGTTTTCAAAACGAGAAAGAAAAGATTTCAAATGAATTTTAAACTTAAAGAAATATGCCATTAGTCCGTTATCGCCTAACACGCTGAGCAGGAGGCCAGTGGTTCATAACCGGGCGATGTCGGGGTGCCTAGTAGCCTTTCTCCGGAAAGAAGCTAGCCTTCTCGGCTCGTACCTAAGTTTCCCGAACCCTCACCGGTCTCCCGCAAGGGATCGGTGTTTATTTTCCCATTCGTGGGTGGCGACTCTTCCATACTCCGAGCTCCGGTCCTGCTGAGCAGCTGGATTCCACGATTGGTTGCTTTCAGCGCCAATCACCGCTTACGTCGCCATGAGGTGTCCACCCCCCGGTCTGCCCGGGAGATTAGGCCGAGGCACCTCGTCTAACAACAGTCACAATTAAAGATAATTTCCATTTGGACCGAAGGAAACGTTTATCAGCTGACGATAAACGGATAATAGGACACAAAGGATCCTCTTGCTCCTCATCATCAATGTCTGAATTTGACAGAATTCCCTTCCATTCCTCATCCACCATCCCTCATATGATGGAATTCTCCTCCTCTACAACCCCCAAAATGGTATCCTTCCCCGACAATTTAGTGTTCCTGGACACAAAGAATTATTGAAAGCCTTCGCAGGATCTGTCATCGCCTCGACTGAACGGCCAGACAACCCAAACCCGGCCCTCTCCTCAGATCTGCCCTCCTCGTCAGCAGCCTCCCCTACCATTGCCGGCGCAAAAGCACCAGCCTCCATCGCCTCTCCCTTTCTCCCGTCACTCAAATCCGTGCCACTCTACCCTCCCAGCGCTGAATTAGCGGCAGATCCAGCCGACCAGGTCTCCACTCCATCCCGTCCCCTTCGCACCCCTCCATCTGACCGTCGAACAGATCCAATGTAGCCACCACACTCTCCGCACAACGACCCCCAACCTCCGGTTGCCCCTCCCTCACCAGCGTCAGCCCGCCACCGGATCGGGATTGCTCCCTTTTCCTCTCGCCTGCCCTGTCGCCTTCTCTCTCTCTCGGTCTTTCTTTCATCGCCCCTTTATATATATACATATATACATATATATATATATATATATATATATATATATATATATATATATAAGTGGGATTATTATCTTTCATCAATATTTGAACCTACCTTATCAATCCATATATGTGTCGTAATAAATATATGTAAGCCTTAAAGCATTATTTGGCCCCTGGCCTATCCAAACCTGTGTCATTTGGCCCCTGATCTATTATTTAATCATATTTGGCCATTGACCTATCCCATTTGGTAAATTTCACCCAATTTGTATGAATATTTAAAGGAATCGTTATCTCATTGATAAGTAATGATATTTTGACACTTAAACTTGAAACGTGGTATTTTTTTAAAGTTTTTTTTCACATTATGTGGAAATAATTAATTAGATTAAAAAAAGAAAAAAACAAAAAACAAATCCTAAACCAAAATCTATTAAGTTCAAGTGTCAAAATATCGTTAATTATCAATGAGATAATAATTCGGTTAAGTTTGAATCCAAATTGGGTGAAAGTTCACCAATTTGGGATGGATCAGAGGCCAAATGTGACCAAATAATAGACCAGGGGCCAAATGACAAAACTTTGGATAGATCGGGAGCCAAATAGTGCTTTAAGTCTATATATAAACATAAAAGTAAAATTCATATATAGCCCCTGATGAATTATTTTTTAAATTTATCCAAATTATCTAAGTTAGAGGCAAAATTGTTCATCTGTCAACGTTATAGATACAATTATACAATTTTAAATATTAGAAATAAAATTACCCTTCTATATCAACTTTAGAGTTATTTTTACACATTATCCCAGATTGTATCTGTTGGCGATATTTTTGGAATACTCTGATTTCAACATTGGATTTTACGAGTGATTGTGCGGACGTACCAAAGAATTAATTCTCAATTGATTTTTAATATAAATTGTGACGATTGGATGAATGCGCCATCCGTTCCCGCCATGGGTCGGGCGGATGCCGCATCCTCTTAGACCAAATTTTGAAATGTGCAAAATCGTAAAAATTTTAGTGATGAAAAATACTAAATCGTTCAATCTTTTGTGACAAAAAAATACAAAATCGTCATGAAAAATATATATTATTTTCATGAGTTCTTTGATAAAAAAAATGTAAATTTTAATGTTTCCTATCCATTTTCGCGGTTCGGATTATCACACATCAATTATATTCATAAATGGGGACGGTATTTAGTAGCTCACTATTTGATAACATTGGGATATTATCATGAGGACCAAAAGAGATAATTGCCTCAAGTATGCCACGTAGCAAAGGGAGCCGTCTGGCGGATCTCCCTGGATTAGCTCTAAGAGATTCGCTGGCGGATCTCTAAGGCGAATCTCTCCATTCACCTAGATAACGGCTGGCCGCCGTCTCGGCCATAAATGATCATTAAATGAATCATTAATAGTCTTAAATCGCCAGGTTAAGACTAACTTGTAACCGCCATTAAATGAGCATTAATGAAGACTTTCTAGTTACCTAGAGGTTACGAATTCCTCAACTATATATAGCCTACGTGTCTAGGCTATCAAGGTACACTTACTCTTATGTTCCCTAAGCTTTGTTAATACGATTTATTTTCCATATACTCTACTGACTTTGGCATCGGAGTGTCCCCGGCCGATCCCAACGGCGCCTCACAGGGACGTGATCCGATCAGAAGGATTTGATCAAATAAAGGATTTTTTCGTTCACATTGAAACGTCATGACCAACGAAGGACAAAATCCCTCCTCTGGGATTGAATCACCGATAATTTCACCATCAAGTGCTGGTCGCACAGGTACAACCACTCCTAAAAATTATTGTAAATATCACAGGAAAAATGGCCACGTGGATGCTTGCTGGGAGTTAGCTCGAAAAATCGGACGACTCATTGAAAGAGGTAAATTGGATCGGTTCATCCAAATGGAAGGAAAAGAAGATGATAGATCCAAGGAGGACTCGAAGAAGAAGAGAAAAGGCATCGTTAACGTCATAGCTGGCGGACCTGGCTATCAGCCAACGTCGAAGAAGGCAAGGACGACTACCCTTGATAGGACATCATTAAATCGCCCTTTCTCAGACGCGGGTCCGGAGATTGCACCCCATGCGGACGCACTGGTCGTCACTATGATGGTTGAAGGTTGGGAAATGAGGCGGGTGATGATTGATACGGGAAGTTCATGTAACATCATTACCCGAGGAGCATTCGCCAAACTCAAGATTGATCCTGTCCAGGTAGAACCAACTGTGGTCGATATTTTGGGAGTCACCGGTCATACCATTCAGACGAAAGGCCAGGTTACTTTGGATTGCGAGCTTACTGGGGATGATCAAGTTTGGAGAGGAAATTTGGAGTTCTCGGTCTTGGATGGACAATTGGCTTACAATATTATCCTCGGACGACCTTTTATCTCCAAAGTTGCAGCTCTTATCTCTATTCGCCATCTAACACTTTACATTCCCACGGCCAAGGGATGTGTGATGGTCAAAGGTTGTCAGAAGGTGGCCCAAGAAACATATTCAGCATCCTTAATGATTCGCCCTCAATCTAAGGAAGAAGACGAGGAGGAACACGTCATAATGGCTTTGGGCGAAACCGAAATGTACCTTATGGCGTAGGAGAAGCAGGTGCGAATAGCTAAAGGGCTACAAGGCGAGATCAGAGATGCGATCACCAAAGTACTCGGTGAAGCTGAAGATGTCTTCGCATGGAAGGATGAAGTACTCCCCGGAATTAGCCCAGACGTGATCACCCACAAACTCAACATCGACAAAAATGCGGTCCTCGTGGCTCAGAAGCGGAGAAACCACGGTCCGGAAAGACAAAAAGTGATTGAGGAAGAGATCTCCAAGCTCCAAAAGGCGGATGCCATTGAGGAGGTACTTTACACCCAATGGTTGGCGAACGTCGTGCTAGTCAAGAAAGCTGGCGGATCTTACCGTATGTGCATTGACTTCATAGATCTCAATAAAGCTTGTCCCAAGGATAATTACCCTTTGCCGT
Organism: Euphorbia lathyris; assembly: GCF_963576675.1. Lineage (NCBI taxonomy): Eukaryota > Viridiplantae > Streptophyta > Magnoliopsida > Malpighiales > Euphorbiaceae > Euphorbia > Euphorbia lathyris. The sequence continues at coordinate 91,576,378 of NC_088913.1, forward strand.
GCATAGAAATGCTTGTGGATGGAACTGCCGGTCACGCAATGTATTCCTTTACTGATGTAAAGTCTAGCTATCATCAAATCCCTATGGAGCCCTCGGATAGAATCAAGACCTCGTTCGTAACGCATCAAGCCACTTATTGTTTCAAAGTCATGCCCTTCGGGCTCAAGAACGCGGGAGCTACCTATCAGAGGATGATGAACAAGATATTCGCGGATAATAAGAGTGGTAATTACTCCGTCTACGTAGATGATATGATCATTAAAAGCACGACTGTAGAAAGGCATGCAGAGGATATAAGAGAGGTACTGGGCGTACTTCGGCACCACAACATCAAGTTGAATCCCGAGAAATGCACTTTTGGAGCCACATAAGGAAAATTTTTAGGATTCATGATCAGCGAAAAAGGAGTCAGCCCAAATCCTGACAAGGTCAAAGCAGTCCTAGAAATGCAAGCGCCCCGGAATATTAAGGAAGTACAGCGCCTTAACGGGCGTATCATAGCATTGGGCAGGTTTATCTCTTGCTCAGCTCGTAGATGTCAACCTTTTTTCGAAGTTATCAAAAAGCAAAAAGCATTCGAGTGGAATGAAGATTATCAGAATGCCTTCGAAGGAATCAAACGGTTCCTCACAGAACCACCGATGATGAGTCGACCTTTGAAGGGAGAAGATCTATACATGTATGTATCGGTCACGGATAAAGCTGTATGCATGGTCATGATACGGGAAGAGGATGGCCAACAGTTCCCAATTTATTACGTGAGCAAAGTTTTGAAAGATGCTGAAACCAGATATTCAAAGCTAGATAAAATGGCACTGGCTGTTGTAACCACGGCAATTCGCCTTAGGCCATATTTTCAGGCGCATACTGTAGTAGTTCGTACCAATATACCGATGAGAAAAGTATTGCAGAAGCCGGACACTTCGGGAAGGTTGATGGAATGGGCGATTCGCCTGGGCGAATTTGATGTAAGATATGAAAGCAGGTCATCGTTGAAAAGTCAAGTCCTGGCGGACTTCGTGAATGAATTCACTGACGAAGGGATATCTCATCCCAAACCTCCGTTAGAAGAATGGTCGATGTATACTGATGGAGTTTCGTCGGCGGATGGAGCAGGTGTGGGAGTTGTGATCAAGGGTCCCCACTACATAAGATTGAGGTACGCAGCAAAATTAAATTTCCATGCCACTAATAATGCTGCTGATTACGAAGCTCTGATATTGGGCCTACGTCTACTTCAAGAGATCACCCCAGAGCGGATCGCGATCTACAGCGATTCAAAACTGATGGTCAACCAAGTAATCAAGAATTACGAGGTAAAGGATGAGGTCCTGGCCAAATATGTAGCAGAAGTCAAAAAGTTGCTAGATAACATTGAAGCTAAAGAAACCAGGTGGGAATTGGTTCACATACCAAGGGAATCCAATACAGAGGCGGATCGATTGGCCAAAATGGCTTCTTGTGAGGAAAACTGGGCGGATCCGGACTGTCCCTTCGAAGTAAAAATGGCTCCGGCATTTGCATCTGCAGAAGTATCCCTACTCACAACGGTGGAAGATGATTAGAGGACAGTCATCCGCCAATATCTGCTAAACGGAACATTACCTGAAGACAAGGAAGAATCACGAAGGATAGTCAGAAGAGCAGCTTATTTCTCCTTGATCAATGATGGTCTTTATAGAAAATCCTTTAGTCATCCTTGGCTGAAGTGCATTCTACCCGAAGAAGGACGACAGATCCTCAAGGAGCTACACGAGGGATCTTGTGGGTCACATGAAGCATCTGCCACGATTTTGAAAAAATCCAGGTTAGCAGGTTTCTACTGGCCCACTGCTGAGTTAGATGCCCAGAGTTTGGTGGAGTCTTATCACAATTGCCAGATTCACGCAAATGAGTCACATACTACCAAACATATTCAAAGGCCAATCATTGAAGGGCGTCCATTCGCCCTCTGGGGGATCGACATCGTAGGCCCGTTTCCCCCAACTCGTCGGCAGAAAAGGTACGTAATAGTGGCGGTAGACCATTTCACCAAATGGGTGGAAGCCGAGGCTGTTTCTTCCATTACAGCAGAACAGATGGTGGAATTTGTTAAAGACAACATCGTAGGAAGATACGGCCTTCCTCATACCATCATTACTGACAATGGAACCCAGTTTAACTGCGGCAAATTCAAAACTTTCTGTGAAGGGTTGGGCATCCTGAACAGATTTGCCTCCGTTTATTATCCTCAGTCCAATGGAATGACTGAAGTTACCAACCGGACGATTGTTAAGGGGATAAAGAAGAGGTTGGGAGAGCAAGACAAAAGGTGGGCGGATCAGCTTACAAGCGTTTTATGGGCTTATCGTACCACCCCAAGAACCGCTACTGGGGAAACACCATTCGCCCTTTCTCATGGAATGGAGGCCGTAATCCCCATAGAAATACAAATCCCTAGTGATCGAGTGGCTTTTTACTATGAAGAGGATAACAACAAACGATTACGGGAGCATTTGGATCAGATTGAAGATCCCAGGGACCAATCTTATATACGCATGGCGGCGTATAAACAGCGGATTGCGGCTTACCATGATAAAAGCGCCAAGATAGTGGATATAAAGATAGGAGATCTTGTGCTTCGTAAAGCTGATAAGGTTCAATCTCGAGATGGCAAGGGCATGTTAGGGCTCAATTGGACAGGTCCATACCAGATAGTGGACAAGGTGGGACCAGCCACATTCAAAATACAAGATATGGAGGGCAATACGCTACCACGCACATGGAACCTCCAAAACCTCCGCAAATACTTTGTCAGCAAATGAAGTATGCCCACGGTCTTGAGTACTCTTTCTCCTTTAGCAAGCTTTTTCCCATGTGGTTTTTCTTGTTGAAGGTTTTAATGAGGCTTGTTTATAAAGACATGTTCGCTGTAATAAGGTGTTTCTCCCATTAATAAACATTGTTGATCATTTTTATGTTCTTTTTTACTGTCGCAATATCAATATTCCAGTCATAAAAAGAAAGGGAGCATTCAACGCTCTCCACATTCACAATAGATCCGCCGCTTGGCGGATCATGGTCACCGACAGAGTTAAAACGATCCTTGGACGCAAGGTCTTTACACTCTTACCCTTCCCAGAGAAGGATTTATAAGTCCTGCGGGCGGATCATTTCACCTCAAAGATAGGTAGCAAATTGAATCCCCTGGGCAGCTTTACTTCCTCTAAGAAGGAATAGAACAGCTTCAAACCTTCACAAAGGTTCATACAATGGAGTACGGCTGGCCACCTACTCCAAACAAAAAATCTCTAAGTAAAAGCTAAAATAGGGGCATCCCCTTTTTCTTCGCCCATGCCGCTCGAGGATTTTTCTCCACAGTCACAGACCCGCCACCAGTAAAATAACTCCAGAAGAACACCTTATGGAAAAACGAAATCAAGGGCTGGTTCCGTATTTACCTTGGATAGTATCCCTTTGGGATCATTCGCCACAACTGTGGTGTCACTACACATGTCAGACATCAAATGGCATTGAACAGAGTATGCACTAAAGAGCGTATAACGGCGCGCGGAAGTCCAAAAACCCTAAAGGGCTTTAAAGGCATTTTGGGGGGGGGGGGGGCTTCTGATAACATTGGGATATTATCATGAGGACCAAAAGAGATAATTGCCTCAAGTATGCCACGTAGCAAAGGGAGCCGTCTGGCGGATCTCCCTGGATTAGCTCTAAGAGATCCGCTAGCGGATCTCTAAGGCGAATCTCTCCATTCACCTAGATAACGGCTGGCCGCCGTCTCGGCCATAAATGATCATTAAATGAGTCATTAATAGTCTTAAACCGCCAGGTTAAGATTAACTTGTAACCGCCATTAAATGAGCATTAATGAAGACTTTCTAGTTACCTAGAGGTTACGAATTCCTCAACTATATATAGCCTACGTGTCTAGGCTATCAAGGTACACTTACTCTTATGTTCCCTAAGCTTTGTTAATACGATTTATTTTCCATATACTCTACTGACTTTGGCATCGGAGTGTCCCCGGCCGATCCCAACGGCGCCTCACAGGGACGTGATCCGATCAGAAGTTTCTCCAGTGTTATCACTATTATTATTAGTGTTTTAATTTATCTAATTTTTGTTAACTTATTATTATTAAAGACGGAGACACCAAATATTAAAGACGAACATTAAAAAAAACCAATATATATATATAGATAGATATATAAGTGGAATCTTAACTTTCATCAATATTTGAACCTAGCTCATCAAAACTTTACAACTAAATAATATGGACCTCCTCAAAAACTTTTTTGTCCACCGCTTCATAAGCACCCTTCAACACAAATTATAATTTTCTTTCAATTCTCCGTTTAATTAATCACAACAGTTATTATCCACATTACGAGACTAATTTCATCCTGATACACTGATGACTCATCAATTCAATTCAATTCAAATTTGAAATTTGTTATTTTCATTTTCGGTTTTTGTCAATATTATCATTCTTGAGACTAATTGTAGAAATTAATGTAGTTTTCAATTGTTGTCGTTTTTGTATCCAATTTTCATCATTTGTAATACAACATCAATAAAAAAGGAAAAAAAAAGGAAAAGATCCATTGTGTTTACAGTATTTCATTTTAATCATCATTATAGTTAATTAATCTTTTTGCAGTGTAGCTAGGAATCCAAAAAGATTTTTTTTATCAATCATTGCATCCTTCGTCTAATCGTCACAATTTATATTAAAAATCAATTGGAAATTAATTCTTTAGTATGTCAACACAATCACTCTTAAAATCCAATGTTGAAATCGGAGTATTCCGAAAATATCGCCAACAGATACAATCTGGGATAATGTGCAAAAATAATCCTAAAATTAATATACAAGAGTAATTTTATTTCTAACATTTAAAATTGTATAATTTTATCTATAACGTTGATAGATGAGCAATTTTACCTCTAACTTAGATAATTTGAATAAATTTAAAAAATAATTAATCAACATTTTTTTGTTAGTCATTAATATTGGCATGATATATGGATTGAAAAATAAATTGATTAGGGGCTATATATGGATTTTACCTTTATGTTTATATATATTCATTACGCACACATATATATTAGTGTTTTAATCTATCTAATTTTAACAAAAACATATCAAAATCAGATAATTGCGATGAACGAGCCTGAGACTGCTTTAGGGCCGTCCTCGCCGGATTCCTTCTGCCACACCGTCTTCGTCCCACTGGACGGCCTCCCTCCACCGTTATCGAATGATCCGCCGCCTCCAAGGTTGTCCTGGAAGGACATCACCGCTGCTAGTAATGGTTACCCTCCCGCTCGGACTCGTAAAGATCTCTGCGCTGAGGGGTTAATTCGAATCATCCCCAATTCGGAAGACCCTCTGATTCCGATTGTTACCATTGATCCTGAGCTGAAGAAGAAGCTAGCAAAACCCTGGGCTAATGCCCTAATCATCAAAATTTTGGGTCGGAGTATGGGATATGTAGCTCTCCAACGCAGAACAATGGAATTATGGAAACCTATTGCAGGAGTGAGCATGATGGATTTGGGAGAGGGCTTCCACTTGGTCCAATTTGACAACGAGCCGGATAGAAGTCACGTTGATGGACCTTGGATGATCCAGGGGCATTATCTGACTGTTCGCACTTGGTCTGCTACGTTCAGCCCAACTGAAGCAAGCGTGGAGAAGTCCATGGTATGGGTACGTTTTCCTCAATTTCCCCTTTTATTTTATGATGAGGATGTGCTACTGGGAATTGCTGCTACCATTGGAAAGCCAGTGCGTGTTGATGAAAATACAGCTAAGAAAACTAGGGGGAGGTTTGCTAGAGTATGTGTGGAAATAGACCTTCTAAAACCTTTGATTGCACAGTTTGAGTTAGATGGGGAGATACAGCGTGTGGAATATGAAGGTCTTCATACGGCTTGTACTCACTGTGGTAGATACGGTCACCTTAGAACTGATTGCAGCTGGCAGAGTGCTGTTCCGGTTAACAGACCCCTAGAGACTATTGATATGGTAGTCGGAGAGGCTGAGCAAGGAATTGGAAATGCAACTCGTGCGACGGAGTCTCCCGTGAAGCCAGATTCTGTAACTGGCAACCCGGGTGATGACTCGGCGGTTTATGGGCCCTGGATGCTTGTACCAAGGAGGAAATAGCAAGCCAGAAACTCGTTTTAGGGAAGTGTGAATAAAGGGAAACCTGATAGTGGGAATGAAGCAACCCCGAATCCATTCGCAGGGAAGGAGGTTCGAGAACAAGGAAGTACAACTAGAGGAAAATTTACTGGCTTCAGTGCGGTGGAAATAGAAAGGAGAGAAAATGAGGTAACAGGAGGTAAAATAACCCAAAAGCAGAAACACAAGGGGATGGGCAAGTTTGCTAATAAACATAAGGAGAATAGAGGCCAAGGTGTGGTAATCCATTCAAACAAATTTGCTAACCTGTGCAATGATTCGATGGAAATTGAAAAGGGAGGCAACATGTTCTGTGAAGGGACACGAGATAGTGGGTTACCTGATACTGTGGTTGGGAGAGGAAAAAGAACCAGGCTTGAACTGGATCATAGAGAACCCCTCAGTGACCTCAGTATTAATGTGATGTCAGAAGAGCCTGTTTTTAAAGGAAATGAAAGGCTGATTCAGAAGTTAAAAGAACGGTATACAGTGAATAGTTCGGGTAAAACAGCAAGATTCGAGGAACAGCCTCCAGGCCAGAATATTAATTGATCTGCCTTGGGCTCCCATTTCTAGTAGTCTATTTCTTATGAAGATTATCATCTGGAACTGTTTTGGTGCCGATGGCACTAATTTTCAGAGAACTTTGAGACACATGGTGAAAACTCACAAACCTAACATTGTTGGCCTTCTTGAGACCCGGATCCCGGGTTCTCGAGTGCTTGGTATAGGAAAGCAGATGGGCTTTAATAGGTGCGAAATTGTGGAAGCAGAGGGATTTAGTGGAGGAGTCTGGCTTTTCTGGGATGAAGCCCAGATACAAATTAATGTAAAGGAAAAGAACTACCAATTCATTCACTGTGCTGTTGCTATGAGAGTCGGAGAATGGAAGGACCGGTTTTTTGACCTTACTGCAGTTTACGTGAGGCCACAGCTTGTGCATAAAAGGAAGTTTTTTGAGGATATAAGCCAGCTTTGCAGGCACACTACGGGTCCCTGGCTCCTCTGCGGGGATTTCAACTGTATTAAGGATGGCAGTGAGAAGTAGGGAGGGTCGATCAGAACGCTGAATAGGTGCAAACCCTTTATCTCTTGGATAAACGAGCTTGAACTTGTGGATTTAGGGTATGAGGGACCCAAATTTACGTGGTATAGGGGCTCCACACCGAGAACCCGTGTAGCCTGCAGACTCGATAGAGGATTGTGTAATGTTGAATGGTCGACCCGGTTTCCTTGTGCGATTGTAAGAAATCTGCCGAGATCTCAGTCAGATTATAACCCGATTTTGATTGATGTTTGTAGGAATGCTCACCATCCTAAAAGCCCATTTCGCTTTATGAATGCCTGGCTAGAAGGCACTGCGCTAAAGGACTTGATTAGTCAAAACTGGAGCGACACGGCTCCTCTCGGGAATGCTCTTAGCAACTTGGCGGATAGGCTTACCGAATGGCATAAGACGGACTTTGGCAACCTGTTTAGCCGGAAAAGGAGAGCTTATGCACGTCTGGGAGGGATTCAGAAGAAGTTGGCCAGTTAGTGTACTAATGGGATGCTCCGGCTTGAGAATAAAGTTAGGCAGGAGCTTAATACCATTCTTAATCAAGAAGAACTTTTCTGGGCGCAGCGTTCTTGAGTGCAGTGGCTCAAGGAGGGTGACAGAAATACCAAGTTCTTCCACTTATCAACTGTAATTAAAAACCGTAGAAACTGGAAGATGGGGTTGCGTAGTAATGAAGGAAATTGGATCTGGGATGCACAGGTTCAGCGCAATATGGCTGACAACTATTTCATCCAGTTGTATTCTGATGAGATGCCAAACAGGATCCCAATACATACTGCTCACAGTTTTCCTGTCAATAGTCTGAATTACGCTGAGCTAAATCAACCGTTTACGTCGGAGGATGTGAAGGAAGCTCTCCGGAGTATGGCTTCCTGGAAAGCTCCTGGTCCGGATGGGTTCCAAGCAGGTTTGTTCCAACGGTTTTGGGAGACTGTGGGGTCGAGCACTAGGGATTGTGTTCTTCATGGCCTTAACTACGGGATCCTTGAGGAGGGGATGAACAACACACTTATCTCTCTTATCCCAAAAGTTCAGGATCCAGAGAGCCTCGCTCAGTTCAGACCGATAAGCTTATGCAATGTAAGCTATAAGCTTATTACAAAGTGCATCACCAACATGCTCAAAACTATATTACCAGAGGTTGTTGGCCCTATGTAGAGCAGTTTTGTCCCGGGGCGTCAAATCTCAGATAATGTGGTGCTTATGCAGGAAACTATATCTTCTCTTTCCAACGTACAAATAATAAGCAAAAGCAAATGATTTTGAAGCTGGATCTTGAAAAGGCATATGATCGCATTAACTGGAATTTCTTACAGGATACCCTAAACAGGCTGGGCCTTCCCCCAGGGCTTATATCTGTAATCATGAGCTGTGTTACTACGCCGATTATGCATGTCCTTTGGAATGGAGAGAAAGGTGAGGGATTTAAACCGTCCAGGGGACTTAGACAAGGGGACCCGCTGTCCCCATATCTTTTTGTTCTGTGTCTTGAACGCCTGAACCATCTTATTCAGGATGCGGTTGATGTAGGGGAGTGGGTTCCTATCACTCTCTCTAAGAACGGGCCCAAACTTTCGCATTGCTTTTTCGCCGATGACATTGTCCTAATGTCCGAAGCCTCCGAAAAGCAAGCGGAGGTCATTAAAAACATCCTGGGATTATTCTGTGATAGATCGGGCCAAAAGGTAAGCCTTGAAAAATCGTGTTGCTTCTTCTCTAATGGAGTTCAAGACCAGCTTGAGAAGCAGGTAAGAGTGGCTCTGGGGATCAGAAGCACTAGGAATCTGGGGAAGTACTTAGGCATTTATCTGAATCATGAGAGGATAAATAAGCATTCTTTTGATTATGTGATTGATAGAGTCCAGAATCGCCTCAGCGGTTGGAAAGAGAAGAGTCTGTCACTAGCAGGGAGAACGACGTTGGTCAAGGCTGTGCTATCCGCGCTACCTATTTATTCAATGCAAACCTCGGTTTTTCCAGTAAGTGTGAGTAAACGACTAGATAGTATCAACAGAAGCTTTATCTGGGGAAATAAGAATAGTAGAAAAAAGACTCATCTGGTTAGGTGGGAGGTGGTGTGCAAAGCCAAGGACCAAGGGGGTCTCGTCATTCGTCGGGTTAGAGAAGCCAACCTTGCGAATATAGCAAATCTAGGCTGGAGGATGCTTACTGAACAGGACTGCATGTGGACCCAAGTGCTCAGAGGTATATACGGAGGTAAGAAGGATGGGCTTGATATGTTCAGAAGGCGGAACCCGCAGAGTGCAGTCTGGAAAGGAATTATTCTCGGGACGGATATCCTGAAAAAAGGAATCAGCCGTATAGTAAGAAATGGGAGGGAGACTTGCTTCTGGCTGGATAGTTGGCTTTAAGCTGGTCAGCTAATCGACAGAGTCCTTATCCCTTTGACTGAGGAAGAACAGGGTAAAAAAGTTGCAGAGTACTGGATTGAAGGTCACGGGTGGGATTGGGGCAGTTTATGTGCTATACTGCCTCAAGATGATCTCTATAGACTTGCTGCGACGGTCCTGTCTAGTAATGGCGACATCAGGGATGGCTGGAGTTAGGATCTAAGCAAATCTGGCGACTTCTCGACGAGAACGGCCTATGCGCTTCAATTGAATCTAGCTGGCAATACGGCAACGAATTGGTCTGCTGTGGACTGGAAGTGTATCTGGGAAACTAAGGTAACTGAGAGAATCAGAATGTTCCTCTGGACCATGGGGCATGAAGCTGTAATGACTAATGCGGAACGGGTTCGGAGACATATCAGCAGCGAAGATAATTGCGGTAATTCCGGAGCTAGGGAAGATTTAATTCACCTTCTTCGGGATTGTGGGGAAGCTAGGAGAGTTTGGACTTTCTTTATCCCTATGAATCGACATGAAGACTTCTTCTTCGGGGATGTCAAACCATGGATGCTGCGTAACTTGCAGGATAAAAGGAAGTGGAATGGAATCTCTTGGGCGACTGTCTTTAGTACATGCTGCTGGTTATTATGGAAGTGGAGGAATGAAATAGTTTTCGAAGGAACTGGTCGGGGGCTGATGGAGAAGATTAATGGAGTTATCCGATTGGCGTCGGAGCAAGCCGAGGCGGTGAGGACTGGTCGGAACACGAGTATTGCTCCACCTCATACGACGGATCGTTTGGTTCAGTGGCTACCACTGCAGGAGGACTGGATTAAGATTAATTGTGATGGGGCGCACAGCAACAACACAGGTCGTGCGACTTGTGGAGGGATTGCTCGGGACAGAAACGGAGACTGGTTAGGGGGTTTCTTCTGCAGTCTGGGAATCTGCTCCGCGGACCTGTCGGAGATATGGGGTATCTATTACGGTTTGGAGCTTGCTGGGAGAAAGGGATGGCAGAAGGTTATCTTTGAGATTGACTCTAAGTTAACGGTAGATCTTCTCAGGAGGAAAAGAAATCGGGTTCATCGATATGATTGGCTGCTTGATGAGTGTCGGAAACAGATTAGTTTGAATCAGGATGTCAAAGTTGTTCATGTCCTTCGTGAAGGGAATAGAGCAGCGGATTTTATGGCAAATTTTGCAGGAGATAGAAGTTTAGGGTATCACGAGTGTGAAAATCCCCCTGCAGGCTTAGTGGACATCATTGATACGGATAGATCTGGTTCAGGCATCCTCAGGAGAGCTCGGAATTTAGAGTAGCTTGTTTCGCTTGTTTTCGGGCCTAGGCCCCTCCTTCTGTTAAAAAAAAAATCTATCTAATTTTTGTTAATCTATTATTCTTATTCTTATTATTGTTATTATTATTATTATGTGCTAAATAAAAGAAAAAAAACAAATAAAAAGGAAATAATATACATGCATTGTAATCTATATGCATGTATATTGAATATAATCTTTTTCTTTTATCAAAAAAAATAATATTTTTTCTTTTTTCTGAAACACTATATTAAATATAATATTTACTATAAATGAAATCATTTTCTTTTAATTATTAGAAAAAAAACATAATTAAGCACCTAGGCTTTTAAAGATCAAGCTTTTAATCAATTATTTTTTTAGATGGAGCCTTTTATTACTGATTTTATCATGGATCTGACCCTTATTTAACTTTTTCATCGAATTTGGAAAAAGAGAAGATCGATACGAAGATTTTAATGCTGAAAATCGTAAAATAAGAGAGGAAAAGATCGAGTTTGGAAGAACCTATTGGAATAATTGAAAAAGTTCAGACTCAATGAAAAAGTTCAATAAGGGTCAAATCCATAACGGAACCAATGACTAAGGGCTCTGGAAAAATAATTGATTAGAGGCTTGATCATTAAAACAAATAAAGATTAGGGGCTTAATTATACTTTTTGCCTAATTTTTAAGTATCAAAATTCACTTTTAATTCTATGAAAATAAATGTGTATAGCAACTTTTTTTAGTAGAAAAGGAAAAGAAAAACGAACATAGCAACTCTTATTTAATATTTGCATAACAGGATTTCAAAATTAAAGTTGTTTAAATTATCAAAATCATCAATTTGATCCTTAAATTATTCAAAATTTATTAATTGAATCATCATTCTAAGCAAAAAAAAAAAAATTATTAATTAAATTCTCATCTAAAATCATTTGGTTTAATAATTCTAAACATTTTTTCCGAAATCTATTTTGAGCCAACACAAAGATCATCACAGTTAATATCAAATAGCCACAGTTTCTGATTTTAGGATATGATGAACGCTCAATTAATGATTTTTACCTAATTCACGGACCTAATTAAAGATTTTGATAGTTTAAAGTCGTAATTGACTTTGAAATTTTAGTTTAGGAGTCAAATGAGTTTTATGACTTTAATATTTTAAGACTATCTTTTTTATAATATTTTATTCTTTATCAAAATTTTATTCATTTAATTATTATTTTTTGACAAAAAAATATAAAAATAAACTTTGTGGTTTAGTTGATTGGTAAGATAGTACTCCCTGTTTAAAAGTTTGCAAATGAGTAATAATATGCATTTGTATGAATTTTGCAGTTAAATCATATACGAGTCAATTTGAGCCAAAAAAACACATGTGGTCTCATTAATTTATAAAGGGTAATTAATTTATTAGTCCCTATATTTTAACAAAACATACTGTTTAGTCCCTGTGTTTTAAAAAAACACATGATAAGTTCTCTAACCTTGTTCTCAGTGAACTGTTAGTCCTTCCGTCTGTTTGTTAGATTTTTTTAGCGTTTATGACTTCGTAAATGACTAAATTACCCTTTACTATTTACCTTCAAACTTCAGAAGAGGAAATCCAATTTAGAAGAAGAAGCTATTTGTATGGAGAACAAGAAAAAGAACAGACCCAATGCTTACGAATTTGAACGATTAAGAAGAAAATCAAGAAGAATAACACTCAAAGTTAGATTTCAGATGCATCAGAGTTTAAAAGAAAGAAAAATAAAAGAAAAAAAGAACGCGAATCCAAATTGACTAACAAAATCTTCATGAAAGTCTAACGACAGAGACTAAACATTTCACCGAGAAAAATGTTAGGGACTAAACAGTTCACCTAGAAAAACGTTAGGGATTTTACCGTGTGTTTTTAAAATACAGGGACTAAACAGTGTGTTTTATCAAAATATAGAGATTAATAAATTAATTACCCATTTATAAAGTTAGACCTTAAATTTCAGATAATTTCCAAAGCCAGTGTTTTTTAATTGCCCTAAATTTTCCTCGCCTTGCAGTATTTTTTTATTTAATGACTAAAATGAGGTTTTTAATGTTTATTCATGTAAAATTGAATTATTTCATTTGCTAAACATTTTATTATTTTATTTGATTATTTCGTTGTGAACAAAAGAAATGAGCTGCTCGCAATATAGCTCATGATTAAAATAAAAATGAGCACCTCGTGAGCTAAACTCATTGACAAGATAAACGAGCTGGCTCGTGAGCATCTCGTAAACAAACGATCTTCTAAACGAGCCAAGTTGAAACACAAATTCGAGCTCGAAGCTCAACTCGAGCTCGTTAACATTATAATGAGGTGAGCTTGAGCAGACCAAAACTCGGCTTGGATCGACTCGATTACAGCCCTAGTTATAAAGGAGCCGAGCATTGACATACACATGCTCGGCTCATTAAAATATTGACAAGTTCGAGCTTAATATTCTATTTGTGAGCTGATCACAAACTTTTAATGAGCTTGTTCACGAGCTTTGTTACCACTAGCTCGTTAGTTTTCTAATAAGTTTATTCATGGCTCTGTAATCGAACTTACTCATAAATTTTTGAGTTGAAATTCGTCATGCGCAAGCTTGTCTTGTTTAAAAATTAAGTTGAAACTAATTAAACTTTTATCAAATCAATATATATTATCCATCTCCATTGAGATGAATCTTCTAGAGAAAATGATAACATGGAATATCTGCCTCGTTGACACTCCTAATTACATCATATTGCTTTAAATTATAATTTCAAATACTTGAGCTAGGGATGCAAACGAGCCGAACGAGACCGGATAGGGGTAGGCTCGGCTCGATAAGTTCAGAGATCGGGCTCGGCTCGAGCTCGAAGCTCGTCGAGCCTGGAATTTTGGAGCTCGACTCGAGCTAGGTATAGGTTTGGCTCAAGCTCGGTATAGGTTCGGTTCGAGCTCGAAGCTCGTCGAACAGTTCGTTCTTTATTTTTTCAAAAGTTTTAAATATACTTAATTATATTTTATTAACATTTTATTATCTAAAAGCAGTCTTGAAGGAATATCAAATTTAAACTCAAAAAAAAATATAACATTGATAACTTGCTGAATCCGATTTGATGATCTCCGCCGGAGTTACCTGCAAAACAGAACCGGAGACGGGATCTCCGGGAAAACTCTCCGACGATCTAGTCAGTTATTTATATGAAGGTTGGTAATAATAGCATTACGGGGAAAAAATGTGAACGTACCTCTCCCCTTTGGTCTTATGGCTTTTTATAAGTGTTCTTAAGTAACCGCCGAGGGCGGTTACTCCTTCCAGGCCACGTTCCGAGGGCGGTTACTCCTTTTTAGGCCATGTCCCTTTCGTGGCTTTCGTGGCAACAAACGTGGTATCGTTTGTTCTGAGTGGGAGTTTTGATGCTCCATTTAGGAATTCGGGGCAGTTACTTACTTCACCCGCTTCCTCTATTCGGGCTCTATTCGGGTCCCATCCGATCCTAGACCATGGGTCTAAGTATGGGCTGGGACCGTGTAATGAATTCGGCCCGGTTTGGCTTCGCGGGTCATCACATGCCTCCCCCTTAGTTTGGCAAGAGCCCTTTAGGGTCTTTTTATAGGGGACTCTTCGTTTTTGTCTGGATATTCAAAATTCAAAAATTGTGAATTTCCTTGTCCATCGTTTCTTTTCCGGCATCGTCGTTTCTTTTCCGGCATCAACCTCTTCGCGTTCATTCTTCTCTGTGTAGTCTTTCATATGTAAGTTTTCCTTTCCACAACTTGTACCTCGCTCGACTCTTTACTTCTGTTCATTTTTCTTCATCAATATGTCGAACCCTGACCTCGACTTCGCACCGTTCGACGAAAATTACGTCCGTGAGGTATCTCATGAGGTCGATGAGATGGTTGATGAAGCTTCAACCAGCTCTCCTGGGTCTGATTCTCATCCCGCCGACTTCCTCCACCTAGCGAATACATCCGATGAGGGTTTAGGTTTTGACCTTAAAAAGTTGATTCCGCCACCTGTCCCAACCCCTCGTTTGCTACCGAAGAAGGACAGATCGGGAAGCCTAGTTTGTCAGGAGACAATTGATGACTTGCGGGAGCAGTATTCTTGGCTTCAAGGTCTCGAAGCCCTCATTCCCGGGGAGGATAGAGGACCGAGCGACTACCCAAAAGGGTATTTCACCATTTTCGTCGCCCAGATTATCTGCGGTTTCACGTATCCGCTGGCGGATGAGATTTCCTCCGTCCTTGGCGGTTACGGAATCGCACCTGGTCAATTGCATCCCAACGGATGGGCCGACTTAACTCTGGACAAATTTCTGGCGGATTGTCTAGAGGTTCCCTTCTCGCTCAAAATTTTCTCCAAGCTTCATCATTTCAAAAGTTCGGCGGGGTATTTCACTTTCATCCGTCAGAGCGGTTACTATGGTTTCGACGAGAAGCTGAACAAGATCCGCGAGTGGGACCGATCTTACTTCTTTATCAAGTTTAATGAAGGGAATCCAAACTTCCTTCGCTGCTGGGGCCGGCCCAATGTAAAGAGTTTGAACTTCGCTTACCCCAGTGAGGAAGAATCCGCTGTTATAAAGTTCTTGAAGAGTACGCCTCCTTTTATATGGACATATGATCAAGCCTTCCATATACTAAGGAGCCGAGTAGCGATTGCCTACCGCGAGGGAGATCGCGTTGTCTATATCCCTTATCGCGTTTTTGTTCAAGGTATTTTTTTATTTCCAAGTTGATGATTTCTTTTAACCCTTTGCAGGGGTGATCCTTTATCTCAACTCGCTGCAGATAGGGAGGCGAAAGCCCTAGCGAGAAGGAAGAGGCAGATGGCGGGGACCACTTCCGTTGCAGGGGCGAATTCTCCTGGAGGGGCGATTACTTCTATTGAGGCGGCTTCTCCCGTAAGGGCCTCCGTTTCACAAGGTCCAGCTTCTGCTTTCGAGGACCTTCCCTTAACTAGGAAGCGGAAGCATAATGCGGATACAGAGTCTTCTCGTCCCAGAAAGAAAAACACCTCTGTGTCCCTCACTGTTGGCGGCACACCCGTATCCGCCCCGTCCAAAAGAAAGAGCAGTACTCCAATTCACGAGGTATCTCAATCCATTCCCCCTTTTTTATATTGTTAACTTTTCCTCATGAGTTATCTGCTGTTCTCCTGATCTTTCTCCTTATGCATTCGCAGCCGATTCCCGACATCAGCGGGTGGTGGACTAGGACCTTTGGTATGGCCGTGAGCTTTTCTTGTAAGGACATTGTCTCTTCCATATGCAATGTCCTTGGGCGGCTCCCCTCTGCTTCCCGTGTGCGAGAACAAGTACCGCTTCCTACTGCAATGGAGGGGATTGAGAAGCGTGCCATAGAGGTATATTGTTGTTTTGGGGGTAGAGGCTTGTCATTCCCTTTCAAGGATCTTGTGTCCATAGTAATCGCATGTTTCTATTCGCCCTTTTTATTCACGAGCCGTCTTATATGCAGATTATCAATTTTGCGGAGGGCACTCTCCAAAGGGATGCTGAACGAGCCAAAGAGTTGGAGAACCTTGGTACTGAATTGGCGACTCAGAAGTCGCTTTATGATGATGTCCAAGGGAAGGTAAAGGCTCTTGAAGGCGCTTGTCAGAAGGTTATGAGCGAGAAGGAGGAAGCTCTCAGATCCCTCCAGGCTAAGTCCGACGAGCTGCAAAAGGTCATTGATGATCTAAATTCATCCAAGGAGGCTCTGGAGATGCAAAAGAAGAAAGCTGAGGAGATTCTAGCCGAAGATGGTGCTCGCATCTATTGGTATGGGGAGCGAATTCATGCCGCTTATGAGCATGGGCATCCAGATCGAGTACTTAGCCGCCCCAAGGTTCCCATCCCCGAAAAGGATCTAACTGAGAAGTGGGACAAGCTGGAAGCCGAGGATGCTGATATGGATGAGGTACTCTTCTTAGATTGGCAGAGTTTTCAGAACTCTCCAATTAGCTGCGAGATCCCTACTCAGAACGCGGAAAAAGAGGCACCACAAGACCTTTCTCAGCCTGAGCAAGAGGTACCGCCCTCTGAAGCGGTTACTGATTCGAGGGTTGAGGATTCGCTTGAAGCAGATCCGCCCACTGGAGGAGATGAGGGAGCCGCTGAAGGCGAGGAGGGCCATAGGGGTGAAGGAGAGGAAGCTGTAGCATAGTTTGATTTATATCTGGACTGTTGTATGTAACAAACTGCCCGTATATATATATTTTCTTTTGCTTGCCGCTTTACCTATACGTGCAATTGTTGTTTTATTCCTTATTGCCCTTTGTTTTCATACATGACCCTTGCCTTTTGCAGACTCCATATTTGTATTTCCTCGTAGTTTAGTTTCGTTTCCGCTAGGGTGGCCAGACCCTTTTTGCAATTTTTTGAGTACTCGTTAATTCGCTTAATTTTATGCCTTATCTTATAATTTTTCTTTCGAAAATAATATAATCATAAGGTTAATCATAAGGTTTTGCGAGTGATGCGTAATCATGCATCCGCCTTTCTTTAAGAGGCAACACATTTATGTGTTTTTAAGTTTAACCATAAGGTTTTTGCGAGTGATGCGTAATCATGCATCCGCCTTTCTTAATAGGCAACACATTTATGTGTTTTTAAGTTTAACCATAAGGTTTTTGCGCGATTTACCCGCCTTTTGTTTGTAGATAACACACTGAAGTGGTTGTCCTAAAAAGGATCCGTACTCAAACGCTGTATGCAACAATTGAATATCTTTATTGATAAAAGAAAAGACTTTTTGTTACATTGGTATATGAAATGTGTGGGATCAAAGCCTCATTAAAACCTTTTATCAGAAAACCCAGTGGGAAAAAACTCATAAAAGGAAAAAGAGTACTCGTCATTTCCCTGAACTACCCGGCCCGTTTATATAGGAGCAGATTTTCTAGATTCCAGGTGCGCGGGAGCTTTTTTCCGCTCATTTCTTCTATTTCAAAAGTTGATGGTCCCAGCTTCTTGGATACTCTGTATGGTCCGATCCAGTTGACGCCTAATTTGCCTTTGCCATCTCTGGATTGTATTTTATCCGCTTTTTTCAAGACCAAGTCATTCTCGTTGATTATCACTTTTCGCACCCTTCTGTCATGATATTTCTTGACCCTATTGCGGTATACTGCCATTTGCATGTAAGCTTTTTCTCTTCGTTCTTCAACAGAATCCAATGCATCTCTAATGTTGATAGGATTTTGTGTGTCGCAATAATAAATTATTCGATCTGTAGGCGACTTGATTTCAACAGGTAGGACTACTTCGGCTCCATAAACCAGCGAGAAAGGTGTTTCGCCAGTTGCTACTTTTACAGAAGTTCTGTATGCCCATAACATATGGGGTATCTCATCCGCCCAACCTGTTTTTTTATCGCCTAGCCGCTTCTTGATCCCTTGAATCATGGCCCTGTTGGTAACCTCTGTCATACCATTCGATTGGGGATGGTTTACGGAAGAAAAATGATTCTTGATCCCTATGCTTTCGCAGTATGCTTTGAACTTGACACAGTTGAACTGGGTGCCGTTGTCAGTTATAAGCTTTTGCGGGATTCCAAATCGCATGATAATGTTCTCTCGTAAGAACTCGATCATTCGTTCAGGTGTTTGAGCGGTTACTGCCTCCGCTTCTACCCATTTGCTGAAGTGGTCAACTGCGACTACCAAGTACTTCCTTTTCTTTGTCGTTTCTGGGAATGGACCCACTATATCGATTCCCCATGTTGCGAATGGCCATGCCGTCATTATAGAGATTTGTTCGGCTCCGGGAACGTGCTTTTCATTCGCATGGATTTGACAGCTGTGACATTCCGCTACCATCTTCTGGGAATCCTCCATCACCTTTGGCCAATAGTATCCCATTAGCTTGACTTTTCTTACCAACGCCACGGATGCTTCATGTGCGGCGCACATTCCTTCATGGAGTTCTCGCAATACGTAGTCTCCTTCATTGCGGCTAACACATTTCAACCATGGACATGTATATGATTTTCGATACAAAGTTCCATCTCGAATTGAGTATCTCGCTGATTGTCCAATTAGCTTTCTGGCTAGGCTTTTGTCATCCGGCAAATCTCCTTGCTCCAGATATTGGCGGATGGGTATCCGCCAATCTTCATCATCTTCCAGCTCTTCAATGACCATAATCTGATCGACTTCAAATGCCGGTGCGGATCTTATCTCCAAATTGCATGCTTTTTGATTCCATGGTTCTCTACTCGCCGCTGCTTTTGCCAGTTCATCAGCCTTTGTGTTTTGGCCTCTTGGAACATGCACCATTTCCCAGATGACTCCCTTGTGTGTTAACTCCTACGTCAATCTGCCTACTACCTGATGGTATTTGACCAGATCTTCTTGTTTCACCAGATAGTTTTTTGTGATCTGATTTATCATGAGTTTAGAATCGCTGTAGATCACCACTCTTTCTGGCGTAAGTTCATTAAGCAGCTTCAATCCGCATATCATTGCTTCATACTCTGCGGCATTATTGGTAGTTTCGAATGTTAACTTTGCCGCATAGTACAGGTGAATAACCTCCGGACCTTTGATGACGACTCCTAGTCCAGCTCCATCCGTGGACAATGCCCCATCTGTGAACATGCTCCACTCTTCTTTTTGTGCCTTTGGACGTTCATCTTCATCCCACGTGAATTCATTCACGAAATCGGCAAGTACTTGACCCTTTAGTGCTGGTCTTCCTTCGTAGCGAATATCGAATTCCCCCAGGCGAATTGACCATTCCATTAATCGGCCGGATGCGTCAGGTTTCTGCAGTACCTTCCGCATTGGAATTCCGGTTCTCACAATGATAGTATGCGCCTGAAAGTATGGTTTTAGCCTAGCCACCGTGGTTATCACCGCAAGAGCCATTTTGTCCAACTTCGAATACCGAAGTTCTGCATCCTTCAAGACTTTGCTCACATAGTACACTGGATATTGTTGGCCCTCTTCTTCTCGCACCATCACAGTGCATATCGCCATACTGGTGACGGATACGTAAAGAAATAAATCTTCTCCATCCTCCGGCCTGCTCATTAAGGGCGGATAGCATAGCAGTCGCTTTATCCCTTCGAATGCTTCTTGGCAATCCGCCGTCCATTCAAAGGACTTAGACTTTTTGATGGCATTGTAAAAAGGTAGACATCTCCTAGCTGAGCATGATATGAATCGCCCTAATGCCACCAGCCGCCCGTTCAGTCTCTGTACTTCCCTTATGTTCCTCGGTGTCTTCATCTCCATTACCGCTTTAACTTTCTTGGGATTCGCCTCGACTCCTTTGCCACTAACAATGAAACCCAGGAATTTTCCCGCTCTTGCCCCGAATGTGCATTTCTCTGGATTCAATTTGAGGCCATATTTGATTAGCACTTCCAGGATTTCCTTAATGTCCTTCAGGTGGTTCTGCATCTTCTTGCTTTTAATGATCATGTCATCCACATAGATCGAGAAGTTCTCGCCCGATTTGTCTGAAAATATTTTGTTCATCATTCATTGATATGTTGCTCCCGCATTTTTCAGTCCAAAGGGTATCACCTTGAAGCAGTAAGTTGCATGATGAGTTATGAATGATGGCTTGATTTCATCCGCCTTCTCCATGGGTATCTGGTGGTAGCTGGATTTCACATCGGTGAACGATAAAGCCTCAAATCCTGCAGTTCCATCTACTAATATATCAATGTTAGGCAGCGGATACATATCCTTCGGACATGCTTTATTCAGATCTTTGAAGTCGACGCACATTCTGTACGTTCCATTTGGCTTTTTGACTAGCACCACATTGGCTAGCCACTCCGGATACGTGACTTCTCGAATCGCATCCGATTTTAGCAAATCTGCCACTGCTTTTTCAATCTCCTTCTGCCGCTCTGGAGCGTGTCCTCTCTTTTTCTGTCGCACTGGGGTTGCACCTTTGTCCACGTTCAACCGATGGGTTGCTATATCTGGATCAACACCTCAGTAATGGCTTTCTTCGTTTCCTCGGGGAGTCCTGCCGCTATTCGTAGATTCTTGTCATTTGAGATGGCGAATAGTTCTGTTTCTCCTAATGCTTCTGCCGGCAACTTCTCATCAACTTTATCCTCTTCATCTGGCTTTGGTTCAAGTGACAATGTATAGGCTTGTTGAGACACAAGTTGATCTCCTTCAACTATGACTCGCCCTTGGTGTGTTGGCAAATGCAATGTCAAATGCTTCATTGAGATGAGCGACTCCGTTTCCGATAGGAACGGACGCCCTAGAATTATGTTGTAGGCCAACGGGAGATCAACAATTGCGAATTCTAGATCACCTCGCCATTTTAGATTCTTATCGCCCATTTCTGCTTCCAACACCACCTGTCCACTTGTTTGAGATGATTGACCCCCAAAACCAGTTACATCCATGAATGTATGTTTCACTCGCTCGTCATTAATTCCCAACTTGTTGAATGCAGTCTGAGTAATAACATTACAAGAACTACCGGTATCAATAAGGACCCGCTTAACGTCCCATCCTTCTACGGCCATCGTAATCA
Organism: Euphorbia lathyris; assembly: GCF_963576675.1. Classification (NCBI taxonomy): domain Eukaryota; kingdom Viridiplantae; phylum Streptophyta; class Magnoliopsida; order Malpighiales; family Euphorbiaceae; genus Euphorbia; species Euphorbia lathyris. The sequence goes on from NC_088913.1 coordinate 91,597,802, forward strand.
CCAAGGCATCCGCATGCGGCTCCGTGATTCGTGCAAATGAGTAATTGAGGGCATCCCCCCTATGCGTGTTGCTTTTTCGCTGTTCACGGCGAGCCCTTTTTATTGGCGGCTCATAGATCCCGCCAGCTATCACGTTTATCACCCCTTTCTTCTGTTTCTTTTCGGGCCTTGCTTCTCCCTCATGCAGGAGCGTTGTTTTCTCATCAATCGTTTCTTTTCTTACGAATTGGCTTAGCTTGCCCCTCTCAATCAGCTTTTCTATTTCCTTCTTCAGTTCATAGCAATCGTTCGTGTCATGGCCGTTCAATCTGTGGAACCTGCAATATTTGTTAGGATATCGCCCCAAACTAGTTCGGCCTTTCGCCTCGGGGAACCGCACATCCTTCTTCAGGGGGTTCTTTTTGATCCAAAGTAACACCTCCTGGCGAGTCGTATTCAATGGTGTTTGATATCATCCCCCTTGAAAGGAGCGATCGCTTCTGCGAACAAAATTACCCTTGGACTGGGTCTGGCGCCGATTGTCCGAAGTGGATCTAGCAGCATCTCTCTCTCTCCGGGTTTGAGCTCTATGTTCTCTGTTGACATCGTCCACTTCCATGAATTCCTTAGCTATCTTCATGAGTTCGGCCACTGTGCGCGGCTTGTTGCGGATGATTTCCTCCCGCATGCTCCAATCCGTGGTTCCATCCGCCATGATGTTGCGAATGCTCACGATATCCGGGTTCTGCAACCGCACCAGAATATCGTTGAATGCGACAACAAATTCCCTTAGGGAATTATAGTTCCTCTGTTTGATCTCCTTCAGCTGCCTATCCGTCACATCCGCTGCTTTACAGCCCACGAACTTTGCACAGAAATCACGACTGTATTGATTCCAGTTGTGAATAGATTCAGCAGGTAAAGACCGAAACCAATCAGATGCCGCTCCGCCCAAAGTGGTCGAGAATAATCTGCAAATTATGCTTTCACTCGCTCCGGCAACATCCATTAATTCTCTGTAGTTCCTGACATGAGCCTCAGGATCAGAATTTGGATCCCCATAGTATTTAGGTATCGCCGACGCCTTTATCCTGTGATCTGGTATAAATTCCCGCAACGACGGAGCAAAAGGCGAATCACTCTGCACCTCTGCTCTCGCCCTAGGCGTGTACCCCATTCGCTCCATCATGTTCCGTAGTTGATCTTCCAACTCAGGATGGGGTATTCGCCGAATCTCCTCCATCCGCTGCTGGTGAACTCTGGGTGACATCCACCCGCCAATTGATGTTGAGATTTGTTCTCGCCGTGGTTCTAGCCGCCGTCCGGTTATAGGATCAAAGTTCCAAGTGTGCCCCTGCCCAGACGTATTCGCCCCAGACGTCATTAACTCTGAATGCCCGCAAACCAAAGGCTCCGTGTGTTGTAGTGGAAGGATTCCTGGTATTCCCGACGTCGGTTGGGATGTTTGCCAGGTCGGATGGATCGTCATACTAGGATCGTGTTACGAGTAGTTGCCTGGGTGGCTGTGTGGGTTCATGCGACTACTCTGACCTATCTGATTTGGCTCTCGAGATGGCTGCGGAAGCGCAGATATGGTGGCAGTAGTCGATGGTTGTGTGGAGATGACAACAGGTTGTTGATGAGCAGCCGCCACGGCGTTATTGTGATCAGCGATTGCGGTTAGTAAACCAATCATCCGATCCCCCGCCGCTTGGCTCATATTTGAAGCCAAGACTTGTCCTGCCATTTGGACGAAATCGCTATTGGACATCTCCATCTCAGTTTGCACTTGGACTTCCAATAATGGACTCAATTGTCCCGAAGGGTTCGTCGAGCTAGGCACCACAGGTTGTGTACTCGCAGGCTGTGAATTCGCAGTCCGTGGACCCCTTGAGTTCATACTAGTTGATCTGGTTGTAACGCCGGTCGTTCGTGATGGTTCTGACATGTTCTTTGTGTACCTTTAACCAAATATTGGTAAAAAAGGTCCACGTTCACCGCACCAATGATAACTTGCTGAATCCGATTTGATGATCTCCGCCAGAGTTACCTGCAAAACAGAACCGGAGACGGGATCTTCGGGAAAACTCTCCGACGATCTAGTCAGTTCTTTGTATGAAGGTTGGTAATAATAGCATTACGGGGAAAAAATGTGAACGTACCTCTCCCCTTTGGCCTTATGGCTTTTTATAAGTGTTCTTAAGTAACCGCCGAGGGCGGTTACTCCTTCCAGGCCACGTTCCGAGGGCGGTTACTCCTTTTTAGGCCATGTCCCTTTCGTGGCTTTCGTGGCAACAAACGTGGTATCGTTTGTTCTGAGTGGGAGTTTTGATGCTCCATTTAGGAATTCAGGGCAGTTACTTACTTCACCCGCTTCCTCTATTCGGGCTCTATTCGGGTCCCATCCGATCCTAGACCATGGGTCTAAGTATGGGCTGGGCCCGTGTAATGAATTCGGCCCGGTTTGGCTTCGTAGGTCATCAAACATACAATGTACAACAAATTTAAACAAAGTAATAAGATTAAACAAATATAGAATCTAACAAATTTTAATTTAATATGTAGTCTACAACCATATAGTTTCAAAAAATAGTTTTGGACCAAACATTTATATAGTTTAAAATTACTAATTAAAATAACTAATAAAAAAATTACAAAATTAAAATATATTTAAATTGAAAAAATAAAAATTAATAATAGTAATAAAAAACTCTTGAGCCTACTCATGAGCTTTCGAGCCGAACCCAAAGAAGCTCAGGTTCATTAAAGCTCGAGCCGATCTCGAATTCGAACTGAGCCTAATCGATCTGAATTTTTAAAAAATGAGCCTACGATTTTTGAGAAAGTATCAATTTAGGATCGACGTACAAAGTAGCATGAAAATAGGCTTAACGTTTAAAAATGGTACCAATTTATGCCTCGATAACGGAACGAAACACGTCATTGATATTACTCCGTTAAGTTCTATCAATTGTACATGGAGGGAGAAATCATAACTTAATGGAGTAATAGAAATGATGTGTCCAATCCGTTATCGAGCCCTAAATTGATACTCTTTTTAAATGTTAAACCTATATTGGTATTATTTTGTACGTGGAGCCTAAATTGATACTTCTTTAAAAACATAACCCTATTTTAATAACTTATTCCAATAGAGAAATTTAAATTATCAAAATATAAGAACTAATTTTTAATTTTTTAATTGTATTAGAATTAAATGAAAGTTATCACATCTTGAAGATGAATTAATTCCTAAAATTAACTAATGTTTTTTTTTTGAAACACAAAAAATTAACTAATTATTACTCATTTCAATAATTAAAAAATAATTAATATATTTTCTTTTCAAATTCACTTAGTAGAAATCCGGTACAATAGATGGAGTTTATAAATTCCTATATTCAATATTTAATGTACAGTAGAAATGATGGGAAGTGAGGATGCCTACTGGACAAGACAAAAGGAAAGCAGAATAAATTAGGGTAAATTACACCTATGGTTAATGGAATTTAACTATTTTCACATTATGGTCACTGAACTTCATTTCCTCCCGGTATAACCACTGAATATTATATTTTTTAAACATCGGTGGCCACTCAATTTTAACTAACTTCTCAAAATAACCGTTAATGATCGTTAACGACCTCAAAATGAAAATATTCAAGAATTAAAGTTGTTCAGAACAACATTTACCATGAAAAAAAAAACAATTTATTTTCGAAAATCACATTTTTTTGGAGCTTTCTCTCTCTAAAAATTCACTTTCTCTCTCCTAACCAAACAACACTCAAATGACCTTAAAACAAAAATTTTGAAGAATTAAAGTTCCTTAGAATATCATTAACGCTTTAAATTTTTTATTTTTAGCCGTCAATGGTCGTTTTGAGGCGTTAAGTGGCCACCGATGTTAAAAAGTGTAAAGTTCAGTGGTCATACTGGGAAGAAATGAAGTTCAATGACCATAATGTAAAAATGGATAAAGTTCAGTGGCCATGGAAGTAATTTACACGAATAAATTATAATATGCTATAGTATATGTTAGAAAGAGAAATAAAAGAAAAAAAACAAATAAAAAGGAAATAAAAAAAATGATAAAAGAAGGGAAAGAAAAGAAAAAACGGGAGCCGGTGAGATGGGTAAGAGATGGTACTATTGGATGTCTACTGTGTCATGACAAGACAAAAGGAAAGCAGAATAGGTGATTTTACTTAATGGCAGGCTCAGGGCCGAGTTCCCCTAGGCCAGCAGCACCTAAGAGTGAGGCATCATATTTTTTTTTTAATTACAAAAACATCAGGTTTATCTTAAATAGATCACACGGTGAGACGTGATAGCTACACGTCCGATCACATGATGGGACGTGATAGCTATACGTCCGCATGTTGGAAAGGCAAAAAAATAATAATCTGCTATTCAGTTAAATCCGTAAATACTTAGACCACCCACAATGGGTGATACAATTATTTTGTATCATATCTAAAAAAACCCACTTTTTTCAAAAAAATATAATACACTCAACTACCTTTCCATTAAACCAATTTGTATCACTTTTTACATAGGATCCACTTATCATAAAACTCTTACGCATTCCAAATAAATTATTATTTCTTTCCACCAAACAATTAATCTAATTATTTCATCACTTAATCTAAATAATTCCATTAATATATATATATATATATATACATATATATATATATAGGTTAAAAAAATAAATATCAATTATATTTATAATTATTTTGAACCGAAATAGTTAATTAAAAAATATAATTAATTGCAAAAATAAAAAATATCACAAAAGATAATATTTTATTCAAATAAAACACGAGAATACGAAACGGAATAAAATACAAGATTTAAAAACGATAAAAAAGGGACGATAAAAAAAACAATTACATAAGAACAAGCAACATATTAAACAACTGAACCGCTAGGTCTTTGGTTGAGATCTCTCGTTCCATGACGTCGCCATATATGCTTAACTAGATCATCACGGTATGTGTCGCTCTATTGCAAATTGCCAACTCATGTCTAACTAAGTTTTCGAAAACAATCGGAGGGTTTCCTCGTGCAACGCCCTCAATGTCTTCCGCTTCAAAAATTTCAGGAGGATAATCCCTACAATACGTGTTTCGCTCATCTTCAACAATCATATTATGTAGTATAATGCAAGCTTCCATTATATCATGAAGTTTTCTTTCTTCCCACAGCCTGGCAGGTCCACGAACAATGTTAAAACGGGCCTGAAGTACACCGAAAGCCCGTTCCACATCTTTCCTAGCAGAGTTATGCATTGTCGTGAATAGAATTTGTTTTGGATTGATAGCATGTGGAAAGTTTTTCACAAATGTAGCCCATTCTGGATATATGCCATCAACGAGGTAGTACCCCATGTTGTACATCTTACCATTAACCATGTAATCCTCTGGTGGAGATTTACCTTCTATCTTGTCCTGAAACAAAGGTGGTCTATTAAGGACAGTAAGGTCGTTGTTCGACCCAGCAACACCAAAGAATGCATGCCATATCCAAAGATCTTGTGAAGCAACAGTTTCAAGCATAATTGTAGGCACGCCTTGATCCCCATCGGGTGTATTGTCCTTGCCACCCAATAGGACAATTCTTCCAAGGCCAGTGCATGTAATCAAGACTCCCAAGCATACCTGGAAATCCATGGATATCCTCGTGCATAGAGAATAAGCGTTTTACGTCATCAGCATTTGGCCTGCACATATATACTGGTCCGAAAACCTCAATGATGGCCCGACAGAATTTAGATAGACATTCTAATGCCGTGGTTTCAGCAATCCTGATGTACTCATCTTCACGATCAGCGGCCTCTCCATAAGCTAGCATACGTAATGTTGCAGTGCATTTTTGAATGGGTGTGAATCCCATCATCCCTAATGCATCAACCCTCTGTGTAATATAGACTGTATGGTTCTCCAACGATTGGACTATACGCATGAACAATGGTCTACTCATCCGAAACCTTCTTCGAAACATTTGGTCATTGTAGACTGGTGCATCAGCAAAGTAATCTTTATATAAACGTTCGTCTCCTTCTTCACGATTACGGTTGATATGTCTTCTACGACGAATTGGTGCCGATGGTTCGACAATCGCTTGTGTGATAGCTTGCTCAATAAGAGCATCTCCTTCGTCCCACAAATTTGCAGAAATTGCTTGTTGTCTCTGATAGAAGTCCTCATAATTGAAATCAGACATTTTAGAAGGTGTTTGTTAAGAAATAGATGAGTATTTTGTATTGTGAATTATTCATATGACTTGTTGCAATTTATAGATGTAATACTTCCCAAGGATAGCACATGAGATAGTGGTTGATGTAATAATTCACAAGGATAGCACATGGGATAGTGGGTGATGTAATGATTCACAAGGATAGCACATGGGATAGTGGTTGATGTAATGATTCACAAGGATAGCACATGGGATAGTGGGTGATGTAATGATTCACAAGGATAGCACATGGGATAGTGGGTGATGTAATGATTCACAAGGATAGCACATGAGATAGTGGGTGGTGTAATAATTCACAAGGATAGCACATGGGATAGTGGGTGGTGTAATAATTCACAAGGATAGCACATGAGATAGTGGGTGATGTAATGATTCACAAGGATAACACATGGGATAGTGGGATTTTTTATTTCTATAAGACCCACCAATCTCAGCCTCCAGTATCACCCACTTGTGAAAATGGATCCATCAAACTTCCCCATTGAATATAGCATCATCACAACCCTCAAACAGTCTGAGTGTACTCAAAAGATGGTTGAATATCAATATGATGTTGTCCGCTGTTACGGACAAACATTTATTCAACCGGAAATGTTGGTTCTTCCCCATTTATGTCTTGTTTCAAACTTCCAATAAGGGGAGAGTTCCCCAAGAGCTCAATGCATATGTGTTGGTTCTTATGCTACATGCATTGCATACCAATGGAGTTTTCTTTATCTGAATGGTGTGACGGTCTATGTGGGGGTACTATTCCTGCAAACGTACAAACATTTATGAAATGGTTTATGCCACTTGATGCATGGAATGCGTATTTTTCACGATTGTTGTTTGAAAACTCGAGGGGTTTTAGAGCAAACTATACACAAAGAAAAAATATTTCTGTAATATTTTTTCTAAAAGTGATACTGTCTACTGCATTTTATGAGCTTCATGATGCTTATCCAACTTCTTTATGTGCAAATTGGCTATCTTTCCGTGATGCATCTATTTCTCTCCAACGAGCAAGTGCGCAGAAAAACAATTGCAGTGAAGTATGGGGACGTGGTGAAACACCTTGGGCAAGTCTTCCATCTGATTATATCGACACAATTGATGAAGCTGTAGAGATTTTTGAGACCGAGCAGTCCGTTGGGATTGATATGAGGGATTAATGTGTTTTTTAATTTATGGTGTTGTCGTATAAATAATGTGTTTTTTAGTTTATGGTGTTGTCGTATTAAATAATGTGTTTTTTAGTTTATGGTGTTGTCGTACTAAATAATGTGTTTTTTAGTTTACGTGTTGTTGTATTAAATAATATGTTTTTTAGTTTAGGAGTTGTTGTATTAAATAATATGTTTTTTAGTTTATGTGTTGTTGTATTAAATAATGTAGTTTTTAGTTTATATTTTGTTGTATTAAATAATGTGATTTTTTATAGACGCAGGGGGTGCCTGGCTTTCGGGGTTTACCCAGAATTTGGGGTTGGGTTCTTCCTTCTTTGCGGAGCTCTGGGGTATTCTCTCTGGTATTAAGCTTGCGATTAGGCTGGGTATTAAGAGGCTCTCTGTGGAGTCTGATAATTTGGAAGCCATCAAAATGATTTCTGATGATCATGACATTGGTACCAGAAGTCGCAACCTTATCAGAGCTATTAATAGACTTCGATCCTCCTTTGAGTCCTTGGACTTCACTCATATCTTCAGATAGCAGAACCGTGTAGCGGATCGTTTGGCTGCTGCTGGTCATGAGGGGTCGTTAGGTATTTCTACTCTTTCGGTTCCCCCTCCTTTTCTCTCGTCTCTTCTTTTAGAGGACAGTATCGGGGTTTGCTTCCCTAGGCTAATCCCTGGCTAGGTTTTGTTTGTTTGTTTTTTCCTTTCCCTCTTACCAAAAAAAAAAATAATAATGTGGTTTTTTAGTTTATATGTTGTTATACTCAAATACAATAATATAATTAAAAGAGATGCTACCATTAAAAAAATACAGTTAACGATTTTTCTCCGATGATTTTTTCTTGCCTTGACGTTTTTTCATACTTCTAAAAATGTAAGATATAGTATTTAAGTGTTTTTTTGGTTGTGGAAATATTTGGGATAGTATGCAAAATATCATGGATTGGGTATTTATATTGAAATTTTCAAAAAAAAATTGCAACTGATAAAAAAATTTCAAGATATAGTAGATTTCTTTTTGGATTTAATTAATTCCAAATGGCCATTTGAATTTAAAAGGAAATATATATCAAGTTTTGTTTTTGATTCAACGGATCCAACGCAAATTTCTAAAAAAAAAATAAAATAAAGGGACACAGCCCACCTTTGCGGCTGGACGGGCCTCAAGCGCGCGTGTAATACACGCGCCAGCTGAGGCGCGATCTCAGCCGCTTGATCAGGCGTGTCCCACAGTTGCTGAAAACCCCTCAATTCCGGCCTCTTGTACCACTTTTCTGATACAACTTTATTCTCTCTCCACTTAATTCAATGTCCTCCAATCCAATAATTCAATTTTCTGTATCACTTTCTAGAAGTGATACAATGCACTGCTGATGCTCTTATTACGTGTTCAAACTACACAATTTTAATTAAAACCTGTAAAATACCATACAATTTTAATTAAAACTCGTAACAATAATATAAATTCATGAATAAATATTAACTAAAATTAACAGTAATACAGGTGACGGCGTATGAATATCACGCCGTCGCCTATGGTGAGGCGTGAGGCTATCACGCCGTCACCTGTGGTGCGGCGTGATCTCTACACGCCCCCATGTTCCGGTTCTGATTTCGAATAACAGTAAAATCTGATGCAAAAAAACGTCCAAAAAACATCAAAATCAAACGGGAATATATATCATAGGTCCCTTTTGTTGATAAATTAGTCTGGATCCATGTTTTCGTTGATAAATTAGTCCAGATTAGATTAAAGAGAGTTTAGATTGTTTGAGAGGATTTGAAAATTCTAAAAATTATATAAAGCGTATTTCGGTCTTTTCACGGGGCTAAGGGTGGGAATTCAAGGCTATGTATAGTAATTCACAACTTAAACTATCAAAATCATTAATCAGGTCCTTAAACTAATAACAAAATCATCAACTGAGTCCCCATTCTAAACAAAAATCATCAATTGATGTCTTATTGAAAATTATTCGGTTGAACAGTTTCAGGCACTCTTTCCTAAACTCATTTTGAACCAATACAGAGATTATTACATTCAATTGATGATTTTTGTTTGGTTTAGGAACCTGATTGATGATTTTGATAGTTTAAAGCCCTAATTGATTTTGAAGCTTTACTTTGGAGATCCAAATATGTGTCATGCCTTTTATAAATTACAAGATACAATTTATGAATTATAATTTATCATTCGTGTTAAAGTGTTATATAGCAACTGACCTCTGTAAATTTTTGTTATTTGGCCACTACTATTATCGATCATATTTAGTCTTTAAATTATCTCAATTGGTAAAATTTCATTCAATTTTGATGGAGATTTGATAAAATCTTTATCCCTCTAATATGTGATGATATTTTGACATATGAACTTGACACGTCGCACCTCTTAAAGTTTATTTGCTACATAGATTTTCTTATGCAAAAAAAAAATTTATTAGTTTAAAACAAGAAAAACAAATAAAATAAAATCCCTAAACTAAAACCTATCAAGTATAATTTCAAAATATTATCACGTGTCAATAGAATAACAATTCTATTAAGTCTCTATCCAAATTGGGTGAAATTTCATCCATTGGGATAGGTCATGGACCAAATGGTAAATTTTAGATAAATTAAGAGCCAAATGATAATTTTGGGTAAATTAAATAATTCCGATTTTGGCAGATCGAGCCCATGTTCTATTCAACACATCACACCAATACAAAATTTATTAATTGCATTTCTTACTTTGTCTAAAAAAATTCTAGAATGACTTATATAATGAGTCTAAGGTAGTATTAAATTTAGACGTGAAAAAACGTACAAAAGTTGCCTAGGGCCTCCAAAATATTGGAGATGGCCCTGAGCTTCGCGTATGCATCTAGCAAACCTTTGTTTTTGTCCATTGTTACACGTCAATCTCTATCTGATGATTAAGCTAGGTTTATCGTTGGTACACAAGGCCGCCTGCGACGATGGACGACAAATATTGGGGTGGAAATTATTTCTTCATCACTGAACTTCATTAACACAATTATTACTCTTCCAAATTTAATGCCCTTTCGAGTTATAGGTTTTTATGGCTACCTGGAGAGAAATAGAAGGCGGGCTTCCTGGGACTTGTTGTGATCCCTCAATGAACAGGATGCCCTAGATTGGTGCTGTATAGGTGATTTTAATGACTTAATGCGTTCTAGTGAAAAAAGGGGAGGGCGCCCGCCCACATCCGAATGGTTTAATGGAAGGCTTTAAAAGAGCCACTAAAGACAGTGATTTACACGAGGTGGTAATGGAGGGGTATCAGTTCACTTGAGAGGCGAGGGGAGGGTCAGATGGATGGGTGGAGGAGAAGCTCGACAGAGCCTTAGTCAACAAGTGTTGGAAGGAAGTGTTTGCAGAATCTAGACTTAAAAACTAAATTACGGTTGCTTTAGACCACACGCCGCTACTCTTAGAGCTATAGGTCCGGATCCACCGATCACCGAGAAAGCGGTTTCGCTTTGAGAATGTGTGGATTCAAGAAGAGCAATGTGAGGCGATTGTGACAGAGGCATGGAGGATCGAAGTAGTTCAGACAATAAGCGAGAAAATAATAAGTTGTCAGGATGCACTACAACGGTGGAGTTCGAATCTGGACACAAATTTCAGACGAACGCTGGAATCCTACGGGTTTAGTTGCGGCGATATAAGGGGAGAAGGGATGGATTTGAGGTTGATCAGTTCCACAAGGCGACTCAGGTATATTCCAAAACATTACGGCAGCAAGACGAATTTTGGAAATAAAGGGCGAAGCTGTTTTGGCTTCGGGATGGCGACTCCAACACAAAATGCTTCCATGCCTATGCTTCAGAGAGAAAGCGCCACAATGGGTTCAGTGAATTACAAAACGAAGCAGGAGACAGGTGCACTTGGGGATCAGGGCTAGAGGAGCTGCAGGCCAATTACTTCAAGAATATTTTCACCAATGCATGCATCGTCGATTCACCTATTTTAGAGTGTGTTCAAGCCAAATTATCAGATCAGAATAAAGCTTTATTAACCCGCCCATTCACAACCAGTAACGTTAAGAAAGCCTGCTTCGATATGCACCCGGACAAAAGTCCGGGCACAGACGACTTTAACCCAACATTTTATCAGAGCTTTTGGGGGATTGTGGGTCCAGATATAAGTGCAGCATGCTTATCGTATCTCAATCAGTGTCAACTTCCTCAACATCTGAATGACACGTTGATTATTCTCATCCCGAAGAAGCAGAACATAAAATTGGCTTCAAAGTTGTGTCCTATTGCGCTATGTAATATCCTTCTCAAGATTCTGACAAAAATGTTGGCCAATCGAATCAAGCACATTCTCAAGGAGGTAATTTCTGACAACCAAAGTGCATTTTTATCGGGTAGACTGATCTCTAACAACATTCTGGTAGCTTATGAAATCATACACAAGCTGAAAGGGTCAAGACACGGTCAGAGGGGCACGACGGCCTTAAAACTCGATATGAGTAAAGCATACGATTGTGTAGAATGAGATTTCATAGAACATATGCTCCAGAGGTTAGATTTTCCAATCAACTAGATAAGGTGGATCATGATGTGTGTAACGACGGTATCATACAAAATTTCTCATGACGGGAGAGAATTGGGCCTATCATTCCGCAGCGGGGGATCCGTCAGGGAGATCCTCTCTCTCCATTTTTGTTTCTTACATGTGCAGAAGGTCTATCTACGATCCTATCAGCTAGGGAGAGGGAAGGTAATATCCAAGGAATCCAAGTAGCCAGACAAGCCCCACGGGTATCCCATCTATTTTTCGCGGATGACAGCTTGCTATTTTTTAGAGCCAACAAAGCCGAAGCCTAATGTATTAAAAAATGTCTCTCAAATTATGACAAAGCCTCGGGTCAGTGCGTCAATTTCTAGAAATCATCCATCTTCTTCAGCTCCAATTCTAGCCCGACATCAAGAGCGGATGTAATTGAAGAACTCCGAGTCGCGGAGGTTGATTCCCTAGATTCGTATTTAGGTGCACCAATTGATATTGGAAGAAGCAAGATGAGAGTTTTCAGACTCTTGAAAGATAGAATTTGGAACCGAATCAATAACTAGAAAGAAAAGTTCTTGTCACGCGCAAGCAAGGAGGTGCTGATAAAGTCTATTCTGCAATCTATACCAACATACATGATGAGCCCGTTCTTATTGCCTAAAGAATTTTGTGAAGAAATCAAGAAATTGCTCAATCAATTTTGGTGGAAGTCTGCTGGATCAAATTTGACTGGCATTCACTGGAAGAGATGGGAGAAGATGAGCATACCGAAGGACAAAGGTGGGATGGGGTTCCGAGATATTCACTTTTCTTTAATTTGGTGCTACTAGCTAAACAAGGGTGGAGATTACTGCAGGAACCGACGTCACTAGTTGCAAGAATTATGAAGGTGCGCTATTATCCCTATTCCGACTTCCTCCAAGCTCCTATGGGCCACAATCTGTCATATACATGGAGAAGCATTCTTGCCAGCCGATATCTTCTGCACTCAGGCCTTTGCCGAAAAATTGGTGCCGGATTGACAACAAATATCTGGAGCTGTCTATGGCTCCCTGATAACTCAAATCCATATATCAGCAGTTTACCGACAATTAAAGAACCAGTGGAGTTGGTGAGAGATTTGATGGATCAAACAGGTTGCTAGCGGCGACAACTAATACATAGAGTATTCAATACAAGAGATGAAAGGCTTATCTTTTCAATTCCGTGCGACAGGCCTGGGACTCACGATTCATGGTTATGACAACATAATTCGAATAGAGTGCATTCTGTGAGGAGCGGATACTTGCTGGCGGTTAATGCTTCAGGAGACGAGCCAGTGACGACAAACGAAGATATCTGGATGAGAATGTGGAAGTTAAATGTGGTGCCAAAGGTTAAGAACTTTTTCTGGCGGGTACTCTCTCACTGCCTAACCTCAACTTAGGACATAGCTCGCTGGTAAATCGGTGTTCGATATGTAACAACAAATGAGAAGATCAAAGCCATATATTTTTGACATGTTTCTTTGCGAAACAAGTTTTGGGGAGATTTTTTCTGGACAGTAGAATGGATGGGGTCTGTGATTTTTTCAACTGGTATGTACATCTTCTGGAATTAAATCCATCAACGATCAATATTATCTCAATTATCCTATGGTAGCTGTGGAAAAATCGAAATCAGACGGCTTAGGAGAAGAAATACAGCATCACCGAATCAGACCTTTCAGCAGGGCAGATAGAGTTTCAGAATGGGAAGTCATTAGCTCGGACGGAAGTGCAGCAGTAGACGATTCCAGCAGTAAATCATGGGAAATGGAAGAAGCTGAGGCAAGGTTCCTTCATTTGCAATGTGGATGCTGGTATGAATAAGGAGGAGGCGTTCAGTTAAGCTGGGATGCTGATACGGGACTATACGGGTAGTTGTTTACGTACACGGAAGGTGGGTTTCTCGGACTTAATCAACCCAATGATTGCAGAAGGAGTGGCAGTTAATGAGGCCTTGAGTTGGATAAAGTCTCTAAACCTGTCTAATATGGAAGTTCAAGCTGATTGCTATGAAGTTGTGCAGGCTATTCAACATCAAAACGTTAATCTCTCATATCTATCAGATGTTATACATGATTGTTGCTTTTTATTACGTGATTTGAATGTTGTTTCGATCTCCTTTATTAGAAGATCAGCGAACCTAGCAGCTCATTCCTTAGTGAAGACTGTTAGTTCTAGCTCTGATTTTGGTGAGTTGGCATATCCACCACCAGTTATTTCTGATGTTCTACTTTCTGATTTAATCTAATTCGTTCATTCTTTCAAAAAAAAGTGTATGATTTTGATATTAAATTGGGATTTAATTTATAATTCTAAATTTATTTATCACTTTTCGTAATTTGTATGGTGAATTTGTATCAACTGAAAATGACTTAGAAATATTTGGTATTTTAACAGAAGACAATTTTACGATTTTATTAATCAAACCCTTTAAAATATTTAATTCACAAACCTAAATCCGAAGAGATTTCGTAATGTAAGCCTATATATCATGTAATTTTATGTTCCTGGATATTAATCTCGGATGATGACTCTGATAAATCGAATTAGTCCAAAAACATGATAAAATGCTAGTAAATAAAATACACGTGCACCTGAAGGAACCGACCAAACGACATCCTTAAAAACGTTAAGTGGTGGTATATTAGAAAATCTAATATAAAACTACTTAATTTTACTTGAAAATAAATAGCCTAAAAAATTACCATTAATTATTTAACTTTAGTTTGACATAAGTTGCCCAAATATCAGTTTTGATGCATTTGTTTCAGGGATATTTTTAAAGTCTAAATGTCGATAATTATGAACAATTTTATCTTTAATGTTTACAAAATTGTACAATTTTACTTATATTATTGGTAACAACGAGGTAATTTTTACCTGTTTATACTCGCTTCGTTAGAAAAGTGACGAACTCGAGTTCAACATTCTGTTCGTTAGCTTGTTAACGAGCATGTTCACGAGTAGCTCATCAATTCAGATCATGAACTTCGCTTGCGAATAACTTGTTAATTGTGTTCATTAATTATAAAGGTAAGGTACAAAAATAGGCCTATGGTTTTTGGGTAAGTATAAATTTAGGCTCAACGTAAAAATAACACCAATATATGCTTAATGTTTAAAAAATGGTATCAATTTAGGCACCGAGAACAGATTAGACATGTAATTTCTATTACTCTGTTAAGTTCTCATTTTTCCGTCCATGTACAATTGATAGAATTTAACAGAGTAATATCAATGGCATGTGTTGTTCCGTTATCGATCCCTATATTGATACCTTTTTCAAACGTTAATTCTATATTAGTGTTATTTTATAGGGTAATTAATTTATTAGTCCATATATTTTGATAAAAAACACTGTTTAATCCCTGTATTTTTAAAAATACATGGTAAGGTCCCTAACTTTTTTTCAATGAACTGTTTAGTCCTTCCAACTGTTTGTTAGATTTTTTTACCGTTTATGACTTCGGAAATGACTAAATTACTCTTTACTATTTACCTTCAAACTTCAGAAGAGGAAATCCAATTTAAAAGAAGAAGATATTTGTATGGAGAAAACAAGAAAAAGAATAGACCCAATGCTTACGAATTTGAACGATTAAGAAGACAATCAAGAAAAAGAACACTAAAAGTTGATTTCAAATGCATTAGAGTTTAAAAGAAAGGAAAATAAAGGAAAAAAAGAACGCAAATCCAAATTGACTAACATAATCTTCATGAGAGTCAAACGGCAGGGACTAAAAAGTTCACCGAGATTGAAACTTATATGTTAAGCCTAAATTGATTCTTTTCCAAAAGTTATAGGTCTATTTTAGTATCTTATCCTTAATTATATTTGATTGAAACTTACCTAATGCAAACTATATAGTTTTGAATATAAAAAAAACTAAAGATTACCTAAAAGTACGTTGTCTTACATTTTTTCATCATAAAAATATTATTCTTAGCCAAGCATGTCCATGAATATTATGTTGAGCTTGCTCATGAGTTTGTTCATAAATCTATAACTGAGCCTGTTTGTGAAGTTTCGAGTCGAGTTTCGCCATGTTAAAAACAATTTTACTTCTAACGTTGTCAAGTTGTATCAATTTAAGCCATCATTATAAAATATATTATTTTGTTCATTACTCTGTATTAGCCTATCAGGTAGTTCTAAAAAAATTCACATTTTTTGTGATTTAATAATAGTATTAGAGAGTAATACTTTTAAATTTGACAAAATTATTGGATTTATTTCGAGTCTACTTGTATAAATTGCCTTATAATTTTTTAATTTCATTTTTTAGAATTTCACGTCTATTTATTTGATTGTGATAATGAGTGTAAAATGTTAGGATACATTTACTATTTGTTACTAATATTAGAGGTAAAAGTGTATAATTTTAACATTAAAAGTAAAATTATTCATGATTATCGACATTCGGACTGTAAAAATATCCCAACTATATAATTATATATGAAACAAATATATCAAAATTGATATTTCGGCGACTTGTGTCAAACTAAAGGTAAATCATTAACGGTAATTTTTTAGGCTATTTATTTTCAAGTAAAATTGAGTGGTTTTTATATTAGAATTTAAAGTTGAAGAGGTGATAATATAAATAAATTAAACTTTAGTGATTATTTATGCAATTTACTCATTAATTGAGAGATGATGTACAGACGGAACAAATTTCTTAATGTATGTTTTTTACTTTAATAAATTTAAATATTTTTAAACAGTTGTTTCCATTTGATTCGCTAGGCATACCATATCACCTATGTGTCTGGCGTAGTGTAAATTTTCTCCAAATAAAAAAAAAAGAAATTATTTTTATAAAAGATGGAAAATAAAAGAAAGAAAGGGGAGCCGGTAAAGGTACCGGAAAATTCGTATAAAAATGTTCGTTTTAATGATAATTTCAAAAACAATTGGGTTAAAAAAAAAATTCAAATTATAATGCTTAATATCGTTAACTGATACCGGTATATTAATTATCGGTGTCATTATCGCAATGAATTCGGTGTTTGAATCACCGGTTTCATTGTGTTAGCATTTAATGGTGCAACGGTCACAATGCTATTATTTTTTTATATGTTATTTTATTTTCAAAAAAAACGCCACAATTCTATATACATAAACCATTATTTGTATGTATATAATAAATTAAGGGTGTTGTTAAACCCCGCCTCAATTTCCCACCTCTAGCCCCGTGAAATGACGAAAGTACCCTTTGAGGTGGGGAAATTGGAGAAAAAACCCGCCCGGCATGCGGACGTGAGGTAATCACGCCTCACCCTGTGGTGAGGCGTGAGGCTATCACGCCTCACCACATGGGGGGCATGAGACTATCACGTCCTCACCTACGGTGAGACGCGATAGCCTCACGCCCGCATGAATAAATCACGAGAAAAATTGTTCATGATTGTGGTTAACTCGAATTACCCTTTAACAAACAAAATTAATAAACATAAACATTAAAATAAAAATTAATAAACATAAAAATTATATAAATATAAAATAGTACATATAATATCAAAAGTGTTAAAATGTATTAAGTTCTACAAAAATAATTTAGTTCTACCGACGCCACGCGTCCATGAACGCATCCATCTCCCTCTTAATGCGTGGAACATCCTCGTCAGATCGGTGGATAGCCGCTAGTTGGGTGACACGCCACAACCAGCTAACCCACTGTAAATAAAAATAAAATAAAGAAATATTAAAAAATAAACACATATAAACTAATACTAAATAATAATATTAAATAATAATAAACTTACAAATTCGCTGTTGGTGCTGGACCGGTCCAGTCTGTGGTGCATAAAGGAGATGAGGATGCGAATATCGCATATACTAGTCCATATAAGCAGGATCACAGGCAGTGGTATCGTATCCAATTGGTCGGAATCTCCTCCGATCAATGCGCCGAGCCGATAGAAATCTCCGCCAGGTGTCCTCAACTGTGACAGAGGAATGTGTGAGCTTGTACGATAACGACTTCCATGTTCATACTACTTTATCAAGTCTAATACGTTCAGCTGGGATAGGCTGGGTATATCCAACCTGACGTAACGCTCGATCGGACATATACGGCTCGACGATGTCTCTACACCGTATCCAACCGGCGTAGGACACTCGAAGGCGATCATCATCGGGGACATGACCATAAGGCAACCACGTCACCTGAAAAACAAAACAATATAATACTTAATGATAAATAATAATAATAATAATATACTATAAATAATACTTAAATTAATTCTAAAATTTTATAAAATACCTCTGATGCCGTCATACGGTCCACCTGCCCGCGTATGGTATCTAGTCGGGCGGTCGTCTTGCCTGGTACCCTGACCTCACATCTTAGTGCACGGGCACGGTCACCTGGGATCACGTGAGCTAGTCTATGCGACGGGAACACTGGAAAATACTCGTATATCCACGCCTGTAGTAGGATCAAACATCCGCATATACCAGAACAGTCTCCTCTGCTCGCTATTCCCAGCTGCCGGTACAACATGGCAAGTGTAGCAGACCCCCATGAAAATACAACTACTCCTCTGACACCGCCGTAAACCTTAGCAAAAATCGCCGGCCTAATCCTATCTCCACTCTTGTCAACAAACAAAGTGGGTCCAAGTATAAGCCACATCCATGCTGTGGCCCGAGTAGCGTCATCCCTACCCTGGATGACAAGCCTGTGTACAACCTCAACAAATACACCTCCACCACCCCATAAATGACTAGCTAGCGACAGAAGCTGCTCCCGATCCACCCCAACCATCATCATGCACATGGCATGAAGCCGGTCAGTAGTGGAGACTCCGACACCATCAGACCGTCGATCGGGATCCGAAGAATCTCCGATACATCATGCAGCTGGATAGTCATCTCTCCGAACGACATATGGAAGGAGTTCGTATCGGGCTGCCACCGCTCCACGAACGCAGTCAACAGCGGAGTGTCGAGATTCCTAAACATGATATGTGGAAGGTGAGACAAACCAGTCCTCTCGATCGTCTTCTTCAGCTGTAAAATAACACATATACAATTACTGAATGTTTTTGAGGTTTATAGTTAAAAATACAAATTACAATAAATGTTGACAAACTAAATTATTATTCTTACCTCGGATGACGTACGAGAAAACCACTGCCACAAATCTCGGTATGATGTTAATCTGTTGTAGCATGTCAGAAACGACCTAATCTCTCCTCTCAGCATCCATGAGGCAACATGTCCTAGAAAACTAGGAACCACAGAACCATCAACGGGGCCCCCCATCCACCGGTCCACTAACTAGCCAACTCTCGTCCTCACTAAAGTCGTAAAATTATACTAAAGTTGTCAAATTATACTAAAGTTGTAAAACTATACTAAAACTATATTAAAGTTATAAATTATATTTTAAAAAAACTATATTAAAGTTATAAATTATACTAAAACTATTAAATTATACTAAAATTATATTAAAGTATAAAATTATACTAAAATTATAAATTCCAAAACTAAAATTATAAAATTATACTAAAACTATATTAAAGTTATAAAATTAAGTATTAAATTATATTAAAATTATACTAAAATTATAAAATTTATGCTAAAACTAGACTAAAACTATTAAATTATACTAAATTATACTAAAGTTATAAAATTATACTAAAGTTATAAATTCCAAAACTAACATTATAAAATTATCCTAAAACTATAAAATTATACTAAAAAATATCTGTACTAGCAAAGCGACCTCCTATGCGCTGGGTCGACTGTTTGATCGGGATCGGCTGCTCATCAATATCCTCACCCTCGTGATCACGTGCAGCTGTAGACTGTCGCACTATTTGGGCTACCACATCCAGGTAGTCCTCCACAGACTCGCTATCAGGCTCTCTGTCAGTAAAATCTGTCGCCCCCTCTGATCCATGAATATCGGGCTGATCCACAATCACCCTCTTCGTCACCTGCTCCGTCGCAGCCCCTCTCCGCCTACGACCGGATATATCTATACCACGCAATTTCGTATGGCGTGGTGTATCATCCTCGTCGTCCATATCTAGACGACGAGCAGATGACGGGATGGATTTTCCACCCCTAGTAGGCAGCTCCGTCTATAAAAAAAAAATTACACTAAAGTTAATCTTAAATTGTAACATATAAATTATAAATTACACTAAATTAATTTAAATGTAAATTATATAAATATATAAAAAAAACAGCCTCGGGCGTATGAACATCACGCCTGGGCCACAGGTCGAGCGTTTGAACATCACGCTCGACCTTAGGTGCGGGCATGTGGCTATCACGTCCCGCACCACTGGTCGGGCGTGATGGTCTTACGCCGGAACCACAGGTCGGACGTGATGTTCATACGCCCGACTGCGATTCCGGCGAATTTAAAAAACGACCCACATATTCAAATTCGAAGCATAAATCTTCGAAATAAAACCGTAAATCTTACCATTTTCGCTTTCCCTTTACGGCTTTTGTTACCATCTATGATTCGGTTCAAAAATTAGTCCGGATTTGAGTGAAAATTGTATAGGGTTCTTGAGAGGTTTTGGGTTTTTTCAATTTTAGTGGAAAGAGTAGTTCGGTCTATCCCCGAGACTAAAGGTATAAATTAGTGGCTGGGTATAATAATTCACTAAATTAATCAGAATGTCAATATTCATAAACCATTAACATCTATATATATATATATATATATTAAATTACTCATCATAAGTCAAATTAAATTTCATTATTTTGGACATATAAATTTTTTTTTTTTTTGTTACCACATATAAAATAATATAAGTAAATAATTTAATAGTTCCTACATTTTATGTAACACGCTATTTAGTCATCATATTTTAACAACACAGTTTTTAACTTGTTCAGTTTAGCCCTCGATCGCAGGAACCACCTCTACCATGAAAAATTTCTGAATCCCGGTAGTCGAAACTATTCCTATTATGAATGGTGTCAACTTTATATTTCTAACAAATTATGGTTGCTAGTGTAGCGGTTAATTAAGTCATTAAATTTGAATTTACTTACAAAATTCAGCTTGATTAATATATGATAGACGATAAACTTCTCTAAGTTTATTGAAAATGCCTCAAGCTTATGTTCATAATCTAAATTAAGTAAGTTTGATTTAACTGTTGAGGTAATTTACACGTTTGTGTCGAAACAGAATTACAAAGATTAATTGGCATAGAAATTTTTCATCTGATACCACAGAACTTTCCCACCTAAAGCAAATGAAAACTCATCATCCCTTTTTCAATTGCAATGATATTGTAAAGCAAAATGGCATTTTAATATATACATAGCCTTTCAATATCATCCCACTTAGGCATTTCGTCGAACACAGAAACGATAGCCTTTTAATTTATACATACATATAAGTTTCAGAAGCAAACATGTGAATTACATTTTAGAATACTCAAACAAGCTAGTATTGAAATTAAACAAAATCTAAATAAAGAAATAAAAATACGAAAAGAATTGATTAAATTAGTTGAAATGACACCTAAACTAATTGCAGATGAATGGCCCTGCCATGTAAAATATAGGTGGTGAAGCAGAAAGAAACACAAGCTTCAAATCTTGACATGAGACATTCATATGCTTTATAACTGTCCAAGCCGTTCTAGGTGAAAAGGTTACAAGAGAAGTGAACTTGAAGGAGAAATTGAGTGTTTAGTTAATAATACTTGAAGTTGAAACCATATTCACATTAAATTTCTTCTGATCCGATAAATCTCCAAAGAAATGAAAAAAGAACTTGCACATCTTCTGATTCGAAACAACAACATCATCCTTTAACAACACAGAAACTTGCACATCTTCACAAAGCGCAGGCCATTGATCTTCGGTTTTGACAGTGATTGATAGATTCCAATTGGCCTTTAAATCATAATTAGGATAAACTAGGGCCGAATCAATTGACATTATCGGTAGTTTATACTCTGGTTTGAGATCCAATGAAAAAAATACCACTACAAACGAAAAAAAAATAGTCCCTACAAAAATTATTTTAATTAGTCCTATTTCCGATTCCAATTGGGATTTGGAATCCGATTCTGAAACTGACTCCATTCAATTGAGTTTAATTAAAGACTGCGATGTTGTAACTTCTATTTATAGTTAATATTAGTATAATCTAATCTTTTTTTACTTTCTGAATCTATGACTTATTCTTATTCCTATTCTTACTCCTATTCTCATTCAAATAAACAATAAAAATAATTAGATAGAATTTATCCAAACAAAAATAAAGAGGTAGAATTTAAGTAGTGGATTTGAGATTTGATTTTTGAACCCGAATGCTAGGATGTTCAACGGTAGGTTCGGTTTGAAAACAGAATTAAACCAAAATAACCAAATATCGAAATAACTTCTAAAATAAAAATCAAACCTAACCGAATCAAACCGAGTATTTCGATTCGATCTTCGGTTTACATTTAATAAATAAATTATTCTTACTTCTTATTTTACATTATAGTATTACAAAATATATATTAAAAAAGAAAATCATGAATCCATAATTTATATTTACTACTGTAAGAATGGGTTGTTTACATGAAAATCATATATCATAATAGTATTATTGTTTTATGAATGTTGGTGATTTAATTCTTAAGTATGAATTTTTATTTTAAAAATGTCAAAGTAATTTTTAAAATGGTTTAATTGATAAAACTGTTGGTGAGAAAACAATAAGGAAATGTTTTATAACTCCATGTATTTCTAGACTTGATATAATTCAAATAAGCCATAGACAAAATTTTAGAAATTTTTCAAAAATTGAATTACTGTATAATTGGATCAACGGTCTTCATTATATTGATTTTGGCTTTATTAACACCATTTTCACTTGGTTTTGAGGTTGTTCCCCTCATAATCGGGTTGCTTATAGGTTTGACAGGGCTCTCTATGATATGAACTGCTATCCTTAATGTTGCGCTTCAACATCTTCCAAGACATAACTCTAACCATGCCTCTATAATAATTGGTGTGACATCAATGAAACTGTGGCTAGGCGTTTCATGTCCCCATTTTGGTTTCAATCTGCTTGGTTTGAGCATTCGGATTTTGTCAGTTTTATCTGCATTACTTGAAGCCCCTTGAGGAGCAGGATGAAAGGATTAATTGATGCTTCGATCTTTCTTTAGGATTAGAATTTGAATACATTTAAGAATATTTTTTATCGTAAGAAGCAGTTGTTGTTGTTGGTCTCGTGTAATTAGTTCCAAGGGGGGGTTAGGAACTAATGTAACTTTTTCGCGTTTAATTATACTAACCTGAAGTTATTCTTAAGAGTTAGTCAACTCATCTTAATGGTCAGCATGACCGATTATATAGCAATACAGTTTTAGTGCGATGCTGACTAAAACTGCTTTACTCGTGAGTTGGGAATTGATTCTTTAGAGGTCAGCTTCCAACTCAGCACTTAGTATTTACTCAGTATCAGTTTTAACAGTTTATATGTTGAGTAAATATAACAAGCAACACACACAGTTTTATATATATATTGAGAGAGAGAGTTTAGAAGTTACTCAGTACGACTTATCATGGTTCGTCCTCTCTGCCTACGTCCAGTCCCCAGTTCCTCCTGGGATTTATCAATCCAATACTGAGCTCCTTCAAGATAGAGCACTGATGCGCCTTCGGTGAAGACTCACTAAGGGATAAGTGTACCCCGTCGTTATCAAGTAATAAATTTCTGGAAAAGTCCAGGTTATCGTCCACAGGATTTTTTTCTGCAAGTATCGAGCTACTTAGTTTCATGTGTTATCTAGGCTTAGGGGGGTTTGAGTTTGTTTTTCTTTAATTAATCTACTCTTAGGTTGAATTATACTACTCTTAGCTAAGTTATCTGATTCTAACTAAGTTATTCTACGCCTAATTAAGTTACTCTACCCCTAATTAAGTTAAACTACTCCTAAGTGATCTTTCACTAATGCAATTACCCGAAGGAACATGGTATGAACGATAATAATGAAGTTAGGTTATTAGGTTTATTGATTAAAAACCTAATCTAAGTCACTTGTATTCAAGGCGATTAACCCTACTTACCCTCCTGAAGTTCCTAGTGCGTGATTCCCTTGTAAGGCCGAAACTAGGTCTAAGGCTCAGCAATTTGTGCTTAATCAACTAAGAGGTCGTCAATCTCCTAAGCTCTGACTAGGTCAGATTCAGCTCACAATATGTGCCTACTCGATTTTGGGGCTTTTGAATGAGTTAAACCAATTGAATAAAGCGTAAGACAAAGATTAAACAAATAAGCATATAACAAAATAAGAGCTAAAGTATTATTAAAGATGAAGAACAATGTCACAGGATACAATTAGCCTAGGATTCAAAGACAGTATCAAAGAGTACAAACAAGGAAAGGTAAAAGGAGATACGAAAATCCCTTTCAAGGAACCTGTCTACTCTGCAGTCGGCTTCCTAGGTCTTAAGGACGAACCTTGAATATTCCTCGAAGAACAGCTTTGAAGGAGCTTCAATGGATGTTGAAAAAGATGGAGGAGAAATTCAAGGGGAAAGCTAAAGTAATTTACAATTAATGAAAGATGCCTAATTTACATTGGAAAAATCCTATTTATAGACGCGGCTCGAGCCCTTTTCTTGACCTATTTCGTGTCCTTATGCAGGTAGGAAGTCGTGGGACCGGTCGTGGAGTCGTGGGGGCGGAATTGGTCTTTTTGACCAATTCCCGCAGGTCTGCTCGGCGAGCAGGCACTGCTCATCACGAGCAGGTGGCCTGCTCACCCGAGCAGGCCTCTGAGGGCCTGCTCGGCGTGCTGGCCTACGAAGGCCAGCTCGCCCGAGCAGGCCTGTTGAGCGATTTCCGCAAGTGCACGGTTTCGCTTGTAGTAATAAAAATATCGATCCCACAGGGATACGTTTTTTAACGAAAAACTTATTTTTGAATTTATTAATTTCGAACTTGTTAGATTTACTATTAATTGTAAATGAAAAGTGAAATTTGTCTAATTGAATTTAGGAAAAATAATTGTTTAATTGAATTTGAGGACTTTGAGTATTTGAAAATGCTGGAATAAGATTTTATATTAGAATATATCGATTGTTAGAAAGATCTTCTGATTTAGGGATGAATTTTACAAAACAGGAACATTTAGAACTTTTTAGAAAAACAAATGAATGTATTCATTTGCATTAAGCAAAGAAAACAACTTAAACTTTGTATCAATTATGATGATGAAATAAATGACGGAACCTCTAATTTTTTTTTTTTGGTAGAAAAGGAAAAGAAAAACGAACAACAACAAACTACCCAGGAATTAGCCTAGGGAAGCTAACCCTAATCCTATCTTCTAAGAGAAGATGAGAGATGAAACTAGGGGAAACAGGAAGGGTAGTAACGTCTAACGTCCCTTCATGGCCCGCCGCCGCCAAGCGATCAGCAACACGATTCTGCTCTCTAAAAATGTGTCTGAACTCTACGAACTCAAAGGAGGAGCAAAGCCTTATAATAGCTTTGATGAGGTTGCGACTGTTAAGACCCATAGAATGATTCTCAGAAATCATTTTGATTGCTTCCAAATTATCAGACTCCACAGAGAGCCTCTTAACACCCAGCCTTTTAGCAAGATTGATTCCAGTAAGAATAGCCCAGAGCTCCGCAGAAAAGGAAGAACCCAACCCTAAATTCTGGGAGAACCCAGAAAGCCAGACGCCCCCTACATCTCTAAGCACACCTCCAGCCGCAATCTTACCGTTACTGAGGCAGGAACCATCAGTATTCAGTTTCACAACCCCCTCTCTTGGCCTGCTCCATCCCACGAGATGGACATCACAACACTGAAAGGCTCTGGCAAGGGACTCTCCTTTGAAACTATCGATAATAGAGAAAAGTTTTTTCGAGAAGAAATCAGCTAAGTTTGTCATAAAAACAGTTTTATCTCCAAAAATCTCCTCGTTT
This sequence comes from Euphorbia lathyris, assembly GCF_963576675.1. NCBI lineage: Eukaryota > Viridiplantae > Streptophyta > Magnoliopsida > Malpighiales > Euphorbiaceae > Euphorbia > Euphorbia lathyris. The sequence goes on from NC_088913.1 coordinate 91,623,668, forward strand.
CTCCATTTCCAAACTTGGTGACAGATAATAGCAAAGAAAATGTCACCATGCTCCATGTATGGAAGCAACTTTCCTCTAACACCATTAGAGAACCAGTCGACCTCAGAATGTGCCATGAAGGAAGAGAAAATATGGTGTGGGAGAATTTTCCTCCAAACCTCTTTACTATTAGAGCAATCTCTAAGAGCATGGCACAAAGTCTCAACATGGCCTCTGCATCTACTGCAAGCTCCAGAATCAGCCAAGTGCCTTCTGTGCCTATCCGAATTAGTAAGAAGCCTGTCCTTAACGCCCAGCCACAGGAAACTCCTAATACGGAAAGGAACTTTAAGGGTCCAAATCGACTTCCACACATCCGAGGGAGGATCAGATCTAAAGAGAGAGAAAGCTTCAAAGGCCGATTTGCAAGAATAAACTCCATTGTTAGTCAGCGCCCAACAGTGCCTATCCAAGTCTTCCTCTTGATTACTCACCTTCACTCCCCGCATTCTAAGGAGAGTCTCAAGGCTAAAGAAAGTATCAAACTTTGACCAGATCCAGTCCCCTTCCGAGTCAACCACATCGGCAATCCTCCAGTTGCGTATATCACTAGGCGGGGGGGGAAGAACACACCTCAATTAACGGTTTATCCCCAATCCAGTTATCAAACCAGAAACTAATGGACTTACCATTCCCCACCTCCAGGCCAACTCCCGAGCAGAACTCATCAAACACAGCACTAAGTCCTTTCCAGAGGAAGGAACAATTAGCAACTCTCTCTTTCGGGCCCCCGAAGATTTTGTCTTTCCGATACTTACCACAAAGGAGGCGAACCCAAAGAGAGGAGGGGTTTTGCCACATACGCCAAAGGAGTTTCATTAATAAAACTTTATTATTGTCCTTTCCTTTCCTAATACCCAGACCCCCTGAATCTTTAGGCTGGCAAACCTCACTCCAAGGCACAAGATGGATCTTCCTGCCCTCCGCAGCTTCCCCCCACAGGAACCTACGGTTAATCTTGTCAAGATCATTAAGCACAGGATCCGGAAGCTTACAAGCCTGCATGATGTGATTGGGAGCAGCACAATTAACAGATTGAATTAACGTGAGGCGGCCAGCGAGAGACAGAGTCTTGGCTTTCCAAGTGGCACACTTCGAATTAATTGGCTTTGAACGCGACAAAACCCTTTCGGGATAGTTGCCCTTAATCAAATTAAAACTCTTTCGAGATGATAATTTGCCTAAGTGTTCAACAAAGTTTCCTTGTAATGATTTTGAATTTAACTACGTATTAATGAAAACACCAGCATCACTTTAGTGGATTGGTTACCATAAGTGCTGCATAACGATTTATCGAATAGAACGGACTTTATTAGATGAAATATAAATTGATACAAGTTTACAGAGAACATGGAGCATCGAGTTCTTCGAGGACGTGCAAGTGAACGGCTGATCAGTCCTTTCCTTGGGTTTCCTTAGAGGTTGTCAGGCTCAGGGGTGAACACTCTACTCAATCTTCTCGCTGTAACTTCGTAATAGGGTTTCGGTCGGCCACTACCATGATGCAAACTAAAACTGAAACAATGTCTAAACGCTACTGAGTTGTAATTAAATTATAAACAATATGTGTACCTCATCTTGTTTTGTACAGAATCTAATTTCTAACTCTCGAATTGTTTTTACTTAGAACTTAGACATTAGTTCTACGCTCTGATTCTATATCTATATTACATAACATTTCATCTCATACTCCTCAACATCAACTCTTTATTTATAGATGTTGAAGGGTTGTGTTTGAAGTGATGTGTCCTTTGTGAAAAATTGTATCCGTTGGTTAAGAGTCGTGTCCGTTGTGAAAGGACATCTTTATCCACTTGAACGAACGCGTTTCTTGGATTTCAACATGTGTTAAATGCATTTGGCAAAATTTCTGCACTTACCGAGGATGGGAATCCTCGGCCGTGAATGGGGAAGCATTAAGTTGAGCTTTGGACGAAGGGAGGAAATATCTGAACCACGCGTGTCGCGGCCGCGGGTGGGGGATTCGCTGTCGCGGCATGGTGAGTTTTCCATTTCTTTGCTTTTGTTCGTGTCCTCGACTTGGTGCTTTCGATTTACGTCGTCTTTGACTCCTTTTGTAGGGTTTTTCTTTTGTTTTAGATCCTTTTTCGTTCCTATTTGGATTTTACCAAATATTTAGGTACCTTGCAAGAAAGAAAGATATTCGAAAGTAAAAGTAATCTAAACAGATATAAACAACACAGATTTGTAATAAAAATGATGTAAATATTAATGATATTTTAGGTATATTTTAGGCTTAACAAATCTCCACACTTAATCTTTTGCTAGTCCCGAGCAAAATTTCACTGAATTTATTCCTTAACTAATCTCTTTATGAAAATAAAACATATATCTTTGTGTTTACCTTTTAAATTCGTTAAGCCGAAAAGACTAACTTCGCATGGCAAATATATACGCAAAATATCAAACTAACTTAGTATAAATACGATATATCATTCGTCTTGTATTTCAATGTTTAAATTGAAGTATTTGGGACGATGTAAGCACGCATGTTATTGAGTCTTTCATCTCAAGGCATTTCAAAGCACCAAATTTCCTTTCCCAAACTTGAATTATTATATATGAGTATTAAGTTTAATTTATTTGCTTAGTTACGCCCATGATAAGGGTGGTCTCGATCGTAACTTTATATGCATTTTATTTGTGTTCGCTTAAGAGGTACCGACCATGCCATGGGTGGACGCAATCGTTACTTTAAACTTTAAACACGCTTAATTTTTTCTTATTTAAACGTTCCTTTCATACCTCGATTGTGATAAGGGTGGTCGCAACCGTGGCCAAAAGTACGCTTTACTTATTTATTTCTTCCCTTTCATACCTCGATTGTGATAAGGTTGGTCTCAATCGTGGCCAAAAGTTAAGAATGCGATTTATTGATTATAACTTGGGAAAAAGAAAATTAGCACATTCATCCTATATTGACTTAAAATTCAACATGTATTATGGCTATAGTTTCCTTAAAAACTTCAATTGGTGTTAATGTAAGACAAAATCAAAACCGAGCTAAAAATTGTTAGTTCAATTTAATGCCTATAAACCTAATTGAAAATTTAAAATAAGATTTATTGTATCATGAATTTCATGATATGAAATAGAGATTGAAAATAAAGAATTTATTACTTAAATACATTCACTCGAGATAATTTTTTACTTAAAATCGTGTCGAAGATTTGTGAAAAATTTTAAAAATATTACCCGTATAGAAATATTATTTCTATCGATAATGATAACCTAAAAATAATCATAAAAATTTTAACTTATGATTAATGTAAAAAAAAATGTTAAGTTTTAAAATTGTTGCAATATATTTAAAAGTGTTGCAATATACGTTGCATTTGTATTTTTGAAAACAAGTGTTGCATACATTCATTCATTCATTCGTTTGTATAAAAATGATATATGTATATATCTCCTCCCACACTTAAACTGGACCATGTCCTCATTGGTGCAAAATGGAGATAAAACATTAGAGATAAAACAGACGAAAATAAATGAAAGATATAGCAAAGAAAAAAAACATTCAACACAGAACTAAATTGAAATGGAAATTGAAATTGTACGAAATATAATAAAGAGAAATGTACGAAACTGAAATTAAAACAAGATAAGATAAAAAAATAAAAGATAAAATCTAAACATGCGGCGGGGTATCCGGAGGTGTTGGTGAAGTTTCCACATTTCGGCGTCGGAAAAACGAAAGCATTCGATGCCGAGTCGATCTATGCTCACGCCTCAAAGTATTGAGGTTGTCATTCATCACCATGTTATTCTCCACCAAATCATCAATCCGTAAATTCATTTGTCGATTATTGGCATTGATTTGGTTCAAAATACGCCTTAAATCCACCGGATCATTATCTTGAGTTGCTTGGGCTTGTGGTGCATCTTCCGCTCCTTCCTCCGCACCTCCTTCTTCGGTACCTACATTATGGGAACTAGAAGCACCCCCACCCATAGTGCCACGAAGATGTGCAATACGGGTAGCATAAGAAATAAAAATGGGAGGAGCCGTAGAAACCAATAAATGAGCCCGCTCAAGAGCCGCAATGTCCAAAACCGGAACATACCCATGGTAGGTGGACATATCATAAGTTGTCAATTCATCCCGTGCTCCCAAAACAATAGCGGTGATTAAATTACCGAGAGGGACTTGAGTGGTGTGAGCCCTCGAAGCACGATACAAATTGTCAAATATCATTCCAATGCTATCAACCCTTAAACCCTTGAACAAACAATCCCAAACAAACAAATCCCGGATTTGAATCTTCGAACTCTCAACACGACCAAAAAGTGAAAAACTCAAATATTTTTGAAAGAAGAACACACAATTGTCCTTAATCAACTTGCTTGAAGTGTTTTTGGAGTCAAAAGAAGTTTGATCGGAAAGAGTTTGCCAAAAAGAGTTATTGTCAAAATCCCTAGGCTTATCATAAAAATCACTAGTAGGGAAACCAAACATATTTCCCATAGCCTCATAATCTATGGTATAGGTAGTACCATTATTCCTAAAAGAAATTGTCGTTCTCTGTTTGTTCATCTTCAAGGTAACCAAAAACTCAACCACATATTCTTGAATTTGGGGAAAACGCATAGAAGCAAAAGTTTCCCACCCCAAAGTCTCAATAAAAGCATCAATTTGAGTAGTGAAGTTCAACTTCCTTACCGAATCAAAGTCAAGAAACTGCATGTCCACGAACTTACGATGGGCGTGTGAAAAATGCTTGAAACGTCCAACTTCGTCCTCGGAATGAATGTCGAAATAAGCCCGGCAACTAATACGAAGGCGATTAGCCTCGGTGACAGCCGGCTTGTGACCAACACGCTTTGCTCTAGGCATGGTTGTGGTGGGTAGAGTTGAGAGAAAAAGATGAAAAGAGAGAAGAGCTTGAGGTTGAAGATGAAGTAGAAGTTTTGTGGAGACTTGAATTGAAAAGGTGTAGGTGATTGAAAAGAGGTAATGAATAAATTGGGAAGAGTAAAAGTAAGGTATTGGAAAGAGGGTAGAGTAGGTGATTGGTTAAAATTGGAGGTGATGTAAGGTTTGTGTAAGTAATAGGTATATATAGGGTTGAATAGGAAGATTAATAGGTAGAGTAGGAATAGGAAGAGTAATAGGTAGAGTTGGAATAGGAAGAGATGGAAGAAATAGGCAAAAATCCGGACTAGGAAGTCCCTAAACGACGCGTGTCACGATCGAGGACGGACATCCGCGGTACGCGTTTTGCAGCCAATTTTTTTTCTGAATTTTTGAGGGATTTTGCTGAAGTTACCGAGAATTTATGCATTCTCGGCCGCGGATCACCCCTTGGTCACCCAAATTCTGCATATTAACTCCATTTTGTGCAATTTCTTGATAAATTCTATCCTGAACTCCTGAAAAATGTTATCTGTACTTAAAAACATAAATGTAAAACATTAAATGATAAAGAAAACCAAAGGTTTATCCTTATTAATGGAAAAATAAATGGAAATGCTTTAATTAATGTATGTTAAATGAATCATTATTTTAGGAATTAAAACTTAGTTATTAACATTTAATTAATCATGATTACTAAGTTTGCAATTAATAGATTCATTAGTGTAGAATAATGAAATTTAATGTTAGTGTAACCATTTAATCAAAAACAGGATATAAAGCAAAAGAGAAAATTTTTTATTGAATAGAAATATGTACAATATATTTACAAACAAAATAAACAAAGTTATGCTAGAAATTCGTCCATTTCAATCGGGATTTTCTTAGCCCTATAGCGGTCTATTTTCATCTGCACGAAGGCTTGACGTTCTGGTGCAGAAAGAAAATTTGGGCCTGATCGAAAAACTCGTTTCACTAGACCTTCATATTCTAAAAATTCATAGTCTAGCATCGGGAAAGATTCAGCATCACTCCAAGGAACAGAAATACTTCCCTTGGTCCCTAGTATTATTCCACAGATGATATTCCCGAATCCAACCTTCTTAGCCTTGGATCTAGACGCGGCAACAAGACCCTCCATCAAAATCTTTGAAGAATCAACCATGTTGCCTTGAAATATATCTCCAAGTACATAAAGATCAGTTTCTTGGACGACACTACTGAATGTGCGACCGAACAGACTGTGACTCAGAAATTTATGCAAATACAGCATAGAGTTGGAGTAAAAAGACTGATTATATGCAAGTTTAGGATTGAAAGGCCAGATGCCGGTGAGCATTCGCCAAATATCAGTGGATGTCATGTCTCTTCCATGAGGACGTTTGGTAGTATCCTTTAAGGGAAAACCAAACCAAGCATGTAATTCAGGATATCCAAAAGTGAAAGTTTTGCCATCCCGACGAAAACTAAGACGCACCCGACGCTTGTTAACAAAACGAACCGTACAGAAGAACTCTAATATCTAGTCTCCAATTATAGGAAACTTCATATCAACAAATCTGGTCCATCCTAAATGTTCCATGTAGCGACTCATATCGTCTTTAATTCCCAGTTGAGCATTAAAAAAATCATCCATGTATAACATTCCTACAAAGAATGTGTATCGAAGCCTCAAGAAGCGCCTTCCCTCGTCATGATTGAAGATAGGAAAGTTACATCCATAACGCTCTGATATATCAATACGTTTATTGCGTGAAGCAACAACTTTCTTAGAATGAGTGTTTGTGGAAGTCATGGTGTTTGGAATGAGTAAGGAAGAAAGGTTCTGAACTTAATTTCTGGGTTGTTGAATGGTAAGAAAAATCAGAGAATTGTTCTGACAGAGATGAAAAAGAATGTGACAGAAAACTGAACCTCTAGAACCTATTTATAAGATCCTAGGACGAAAAGAGGTGTTGTTTTGAAGTGAAAAGGCACGAAATCAGACCTCTTAAAAATGAAGAAACTCAATTTTTCGTTTCTGAAGAGTTGTGTCTGCTGGAAAATGAAGAACAATGGTCGATTTTTGCATAATTTCACCGTGTCGCGACCGAGGATTCTGACCCGCGGTCGCGACACGCTGATTTCCTTGCGGAAATCAGGCGTTAAAAACCCCTAATCTCTGATCCTCGACCGAGAATCCCTATCCTCGGTAAGTTCAGAAATTTTCCTGTCTATTTGAAATCTATTGAAGTCAGAATTCTCAACTGAGAATCCCAAATCCTCTGTAAGTCCAGAAATTTTCCTAGCTAACCAGAATTACCCAAATTCTCAACTGAGAATTTTAAATTCTCTATAAGTTCAGAAAATTTCTTACCTTCTTAAGAATTCTAAATATATGAATTCTCAACTGAGAATTCCAAATTCTCAACTGAGAATCACAAAATTTCTTCTAATTCACATTAAATTCCTAAAAATTAATTAAAAATCATGACTTGAATATATTTTTATATATCTAAAATTCTAACATCAAATGATATAATCTAAAACAAAATGAAATAAAATAAAAACAATAAAAACTAACTGTTAGAAAAACGAAATGATTTATATGTCAGGAAATCTTGTTACGAAATTAGTTCCTATTTCGGAAATATTTTCGTAATAAATTTTACATCGATTACCATTAACTTTGAAGCGATTGTCGTTGGTTTCCTCAAGTTCTAAAGAACCATAGTCGAACGTTTTGACGACTAAATACGGTCCTGTCCATCTGGACTTAAGTTTTCCTGGAAATATACGAAGCTGTGAATTAAATAACAGCACCTTATCTCCAACATTAAAGTGTTTGACTTTGATCTTGGCATCGTGCCATTTTTTCACTCTTTCTTTATAAATCCTCGCATTTTCATACGATAGATGACGTAACTCATCTAATTCATTTAAATTGAGTAAACGTTTCTTTCCTGCTTGTTGTAAATCAAAATTAAGTTTTCTAATAGCCCAATAGGCTTTATGTTCTAATTCTACTGGTAAATGACATGCTTTTCCATATACTAAACGATATGGAGTCTGATAACACTGGAAAAACTTCTGATCGGATCACGTCCCTGTGAGGCGCCGTTGGGATCGGCCGGGGACACTCCGATGCCAAAGTCAGTAGAATATATGGAGAATAAATCGTATTGATAAAGCTTAGGGAATGTAAGAGTAAGTGTACCTTGATAGCCCAGAAAGGTAGGCTATATATAGTTGAGGAATTCGTAACCTCTAGGTAAGTAGAAAGTCTCCATTAATGCTCATTTAATGGCGGTTACAAGTTAGTTTTAATCTGGAGGTTTAAGACTATTAATGACTCATTTAATGATCATTTATGGCCGAGACGGCGGCCAGCCGTTATCTAGGCGAATGGAGAGATTCGCCTTAGAGGTCCGCCAGCGGATCTCTTAGAGCTAATCCAGGGAGATCCGCCGGACGGCTTCCTTTGCTACGTGGCATACTTGAGGCAATTATCTCTTTTGGTCCTCATGATAATATTCCAATGTTATCAGAAGCCCCCTCCCAAAATGCCTCTAAAGTCCTTTAGGGCTTTCGGACTTCTGCGCGCCATCATATGCTACCGTATTTAATGAACATTCTGTTCAACGCTCTTTTATGGCCGACACGTGTAGTGACACCACAGTTGTGGCGGATGATCTTAAAGAGATACTACCCAAGGTAGTTATGGAACCAGCCCTTGATTTCGTTTTTTCATCAGGTTCTGTTCCTTCGGAGATATCTTACCGGTGGCGGGTCTGTGACTGTGGAGAAGGATCCTCGAGCGGCGTGGGCGAAGGAAAAGGGGATGCCCCTATTATTATTTAGCTTTTACTTAGAGATTTTTGTTTGGAGTAGGTGGCCAGCCATACTCCATTGTATGAACCTTTGTGAAGGTTTGAAGCTGTTCTATTCCTTCTTAGAGGAAGTAAAGCTGCCCAAGGGTTCAATTTGCTACCTATCTTTGAGGTGAAATGATCCGCCCGCAGGACTTATAAATCCTTCTCTGGGAAGGGTAAGAGAGTGTAAAGACCTTGCATCCAAGGATCGTTTTAACGCTATCGGTGACCATGATCCGCCAAGTGGCGAATCTATTGTAAATGTAGAGAGCGTGGGATGCTCCCTTTCTTTTTATGACTGGAATACTGAAATTGCAACAGTAAAGAACATAAAAGTGATCAACAATGTTTATTAACGGGAAAAACACCTTATTACAGCGAACAGGTCTTTATAAATGAGCTTCATTAAAACCTTTAACAAGAAAAACCACATGGGAAAAAGCTTGTTAAAGGAAAAAGAGTACCCAAGACCATGGACATACTTCATTTTCCAACAAAGTATTTGCGGAGATTTTGGAGATTCCACGTGCATGGTAGCGTATTACCCTCCATGTCTTGTATTTTGAATGTGGTTGGTCCCACCTTCTCCACTATCTGGTATGGACCTATCCAGTTGATCCCTAACTTGCCTTTGCCTTCTCGAGATTGGATTTTATCAGCTTTGCGAAGCACCAGATCCCCCATCTTTAGATCCACAAGCTTGACATTTTTATCATGATAGGATGCAATCCGCTGTTTATATGCTGCCATGCGTACATAGGATTGGTTCCTGCGATCCTCAACATGATCCAGACGCTCCCTTAATCGTTTATCATTGTCCTCTTTGCAATAAAAGGCCACTCGATCACTGGGGACTTGTATTTCAACTGGGATTACGGCCTCCACTCCATGAGAAAGGGCGAATGGCGTTTCTCCCATAGCAGTTCTTGGAGTGGTACGATAGGCCCACAAAACACTTGTAAGCTTATCCGCCCATCTCTTGTCGTGTTCTCCCAGCCTCTTTTTTATCCCTTTTACAATCGTTCGATTGGTCACTTCGGTCATTCCATTGGACTGAGGATAATAAACGGAGGCGAATCTGTTCAGGATGCCCAATCCCTCACAAAAAGCCTTGAATTTGCCACAGTTAAACTGTGTCCCATTGTCAGTGATGATGGTATGTGGAATGCCATATCTTCCCACAATGTTGTCCTTGACAAACTCCACTATCTGTTCTGCTATAATGGAGGAAACAGCCTCGGCTTCCACCCATTTGGTGAAATGGTCTACCGCCACTATTACGTATCTTTTCTGCTGGCGAGTTGGGGGAAATGGGCCTACGATGTCGATTCCCCAGAGGGCGAACGGATGCCCTTCAATGATTGGCCTTTGAATATGTTTGGTAGTATGTGACTCATTTGTGTGAATCTGACAATTGTGATAAGATTCCACCAAACTCTGGGCGTCTAACTCAGCAGTGGGCCAGTAGAAACCTGCTAACCTGGATTTTTTCAAAATCGTGGCAGATGCCTCATGTGACCCACAAGATCCCTCGTGTAGCTCCTTGAGGATTTGCTGTCCTTCTTCGGGTAGAATGCACTTCAGCCAATGATGGCTAAAGGATTTTCTATAGAGACCATCGTTGATCAAGGAGAAATAAGCTGCTCTTCTGATTATCCTTCGCGACTCTTCCTTATCTTCAGGTAATGTTCCATTTAGTAGATATTGGCGGATGACTGTCCTCCAATCATCTTCCACCGTTGTGAGTAGGGATACTTCTGCAGGTGCAAATGTCGGAGCCATTTTTACTTCGAAGGGACAGTCTGGATCCGCCCAGTTTGCTTCACAAGAAGCCATTTTGGCCAATTGATCCGCCTATGTATTGGATTCCCTTGGTATGTGAACCAATTCCCACCTGGCTTCTTTATTTTCAAGGTTATCTAGCAATTTTTTGACTTCTGCTACATACTTGGCCAGGACCTCGTCCCTTACCTCGTAATTCTTGATTACTTGGTTGACCATTAGTTTTGAATCGCTGTAGATCACGATCCGTTCTGGGGTGATCTCTTGAAGTAGACGTAGACCCAATATCAGAGCTTCGTACTCAGCAGCATTATTAGTGGCATGGAAATTTACTTTTGCTGCGTACCGCAATCTTATGTAATGGGGACCCTTGATCACAACTCCCACACCTGCTCCATCCGCCGATGAAGCCCCGTCAGTATACATCGACCATTCTTCTAACGGAGGTTTGGGATGAGATATCCCTTCGTCAGTGAATTCATTCACGAAGTCCGCCAGGACTTGACTTTTCAACGATGACCTGCTTTCATATCTTACATCAAATTCGCCCAAGCGAATCGCCCATTCCATCAACCTTCCAGAAGTGTCCGGCTTCTGCAATACTTTTCTCATTGGTATATTGGTACGAACTATTACAGTATGCGCCTGAAAATATGGCCTAAGGCGAATTGCCGTGGTTACAACAGCCAGTGCCATTTTATCTAGTTTTGAATATCTGGTTTCAGCATCTTTCAAAACTTTGCTCACGTAATAAATTGGGAACTGTTGGCCATCCTCTTCCCGTATCATGACCGTGCATACGGCTTTATCCGTGACCGATACATACATGTATAGATCTTCTCCCTTCAAAGGTCGACTCATCATAGGTGGCTCTGTGAGGAACCGTTTGATTCCTTCGAAGGCATTCTGACAATCTTCATTCCACTCGAATGCTTTTTGCTTCTTGATAACTTCGAAAAAAGGCTGACATCTACGAGCTGAGCAAGAGATAAACCTGCCCAAGGCTATGATACGCCCGTTAAGGCGTTGTACTTCCCTGATATTCCGGGGCGCTTGCATCTCTAGGACTGCTTTGACCTTGTCAGGATTTGGGCTAACTCCTTTTTCGCTGATCATGAATCCTAAAAATTTTCCATATGTGGCTCCAAAAGTGCATTTCTCGGGATTCAACTTGATGTTGTGGTGCCGAAGTATGCCCAGTACCTCCTTTATATCCTCTGCATGCCTTTCTACAGTCGTGCTTTTAATGATCATATCATCTACGTAGACGGAATAATTACCACTCTTATTGTCCGCGAATATCTTGTTCATCATCCTCTGATAGGTAGCTCCCACGTTCTTGAGCCCGAAGGGCATAACTTTGAAACAATAAGTGGCTTGATGCGTTACGAACGAGGTCTTGATTCTATCCGAGGGCTCCATAGGGATTTGATGATAGCTAGACTTTACATCAGTAAAGGAATACATTGCGTGACCGGCAGTTCCATCTACAAGCATGTCTATGCATGGCAAAGGATAATTATCTTTGGGACAAGCTTTATTGAGATCTGTGAAGTCAATGCACATACGGTAAGATCCGCCAGCTTTCTTGACTAGTACGACGTTTGCCAACCACTGGGTGTAAAGTACCTCCTCAATGGCATCCACCTTTTGGAGCTTGGCGATCTCTTCCTCAATCACTTTTTGCCTTTCCGGACCATGGTTTCTCCGCTTCTGAGCCACAGGGACTGCATTTTTGTCGATGTTGAGTTTGTGGGTGATCACGTCTGGGCTAATTCCAGGGAGTATTTCATCCTTCCATACGAAGACATCTTCAGCTTCGCCGAGTACTTTGGTGATTGCATCTCTGATCTCGCCTTGTAGTCCTTTAGCTATCCGCACCTACTTCTCCTCCGCCATAAGGTACATTTCGGTTTCGCCCAAAGCCATTGTAATGTGTTCCTCTTCATCTTCTTCCTTAGATTGAGGGCGAATCATTAAGGATGCAGAATATGTTTCCTGGGCCACCTTCTGACAACCTTTGACCATCACACATCCCTTGGCCGTGGGAATGTAGAGTGTTAGATGGCGAATAGAGATAAGAGCTGCAACTTCGGAGATAAAAGGTCATCCAAGGATAATATTGTAAGCTAGTTGTCCATCCAAGACCGAAAAATCCAAATCTCCTCTCCAAACTTGATCATCCCCAGTAAGCTCGCAATCCAAAGTAACCTGACCTTTCGTCTGAATGGTATGACCAGTGACTCCCAAGATATCGACCACAGTTGGTTCTACCCGGACATGATCAATCTTGAGTTTGGCGAATGCTCCTCGGGTAATGATGTTACATGAACTTCCCGTATCAATCATTACCTGCCTCATTTCCCAACCTTCAACCATCATAGTGACGACCAGTGCATCCGCATGGGGTGCAATCTCTGGACCTGCATCTGAGAAAGGGCGATTTAATGATGTCCTACCAAGGGTGGTCGTCCTTGCCTTCTTCGATGTTGGCTGATAACCAGGTCCGCCAGCTATGACGTTAATGGTGCCTTTTCTCTTCTTCTTCGAGTCCTCCTTGGATCTATCATCTTCTTTTCCTTCCATTTGGATGAACCGATCCAATTTACCTCTTTCAACGAGTCATTCGATTTTTCGAACTACCTCCCAGGAAGCATCCGCGTGGCCATTTTTCCTATGATATTTACAATAATTTTTAGGAGTGGTTGTACCTGTGCGACCAGCACTTGATGGTGTAATTATCGGTGATTCAATCCTAGAGGAGGGATTTTGTCCTTCATTGGTCATGACGTTTCAATGTGAACGGAAAAATCCTTTATTTGATCAAGGATTCCACGCTCACCGCACCAATTGATAACACTGGAAAAACTTCTGATCGGATCACGTCCCTGTGAGGCGCCGTTGGGATCGGCCGGGGACACTCCGATGCCAAAGTCAGTAGAATATATGGAGAATAAATCGTATTGATAAAGCTTAGGGAATGTAAGAGTAAGTGTACCTTGATAGCCCAGAAAGGTAGGCTATATATAGTTGAGGAATTCGTAACCTCTAGGTAAGTAGAAAGTCTCCATTAATGCTCATTTAATGGTGGTTACAAGTTAGTTTTAATCTGGCGGTTTAAGACTATTAATGACTCATTTAATGATCATTTATGGCCGAGACGGCGGCCAGCCGTTATCTAGGCGAATGGAGAGATTCGCCTTAGAGATCCGCCAGCGGATCTCTTAGAGCTAATCCAGGGAGATCCGCCGGACGGCTTCCTTTGCTACGTGGCATACTTGAGGCAATTATCTCTTTTGGTCCTCATGATAATATCCCAATGTTATCAGAGTCATTCCTATTGGTGACTTAAATGCAGTACGGTATGCCCATAGCGCATTATTGAGTTTTTGTGACCAATCTTTTCTTGATGACGAAACAGTTTTCTCTAGAATCCATTTGAGTTCTCTATTTGAGATCTCCGCCTGACCATTTGACTGAGGATGGTATGGCGTTGACACGCAGTGGCGTACTCCATACCTTTTCATAAGCATATCAAAATTTCGATTTATGAAATGGGTACCGCCATCACTAACAACGAATCTAGGACAACCAAATCTACAAAATATATCGTCAAGAAAATTAACAACTACTTTAGAATCATTCGTAGGGGTTGCAATTGCTTCAACCCACTTCGAAACATAATCAACGGCTACTAATATGTAAGTTTTACCATTGGAAGGCGGAAAAGGTCCCATGAAATCAATTCCCCACATGTCGAAGATTTCAACTTCCAATATGTTTGTGAGGGGCATCTCATCTTTCCTTCCTAAATTTCTCGTTCTTTGGCATTTATCACAACGAGTAATAAATGAACCAACGTCTTTAAACATCGTAGGGCAAAAGAAACCACATTCTAATATTTTAGCTACCGTTTTATTAACTCCATTATGTCCTCCATATGAGCTGGAATGACATTCCGTTATTATAGATTCATATTCATTTTCTCCAACACATCTCCTAATTATCCCGTCACCACATGATTTGAATAGAAAGGGATCTTCCCAAAAATATTGTTTAATATCGAAGAAAAATTTCCTCCTTTGTTGGAAAGATAATCCTTCCGGAACAATATCGGTTGCAAGATAATTAGCAAAATCTGCATACCATGGTGACATGATACTTTCTACCTGATAGAGATGTTCATCGGGGAAATCATCTCGTATACCGATAGTTTCACCTATAGGACCGTTTTCATCTTCTAGTCTTGATAGATGATCGGCGACAAGGTTTTCCACTCCCTTTTTGTCTTTAATTTCTATATCAAATTCTTGTAACAACAAAACCCATCTAATCAGACGCGGTTTTGCATCTTTCTTAGCAAACAGATAACGTAAAGCTGCGTGATCTGTATAAATAATAACTTTAGATCCTAACAAGTATGACCTAAACTTATCACATGCAAATACTACGGCTAACATCTCTTTTTCTATTGTTGTGTAATTTAACTGTGCACCGGACAATGTGTGACTTGCATAATAAATAACATGTAATCTTTTATCCTTTCTTTGACCTAAAACACATCCTACAGCTAGGTCACTTGCATCACACATGATTTTAAAAGGCAAACCCCAATCGGGTTTAGCAATTATGGGTGCACTGACTAAAGTTGTTTTCAATGTTTCGAAAGCTTTAATGCAATCTTCATTAAAATCGAAGGTTGAATCCTTCATAAGCAAATTAGTAAGTGGTTTGGAAATCACAGAAAAGTTTTTTATAAATCGTCTGTAAAAACCTGCATGTCCTAGAAATGATCTTACTCCCTTGACAGTTGTTGGTGGGGGTAATTTTTCTATTACTGAAGTTTTTGCTCTATCCACTTCTAATCCTTTTTCAGATATTTTATGACCTAAAACAATTCCTTCGTCAACCATGAAATGGCATTTTTCCCAATTTAATACTAAATTCGTTTCTTCGCATCTAGAAAGAACTTTATCTAAGTTTTTTAAACATGCATCAAAAGAATCTCCATAAACTGAAAAATCATCCATAAATACTTCCATGATATCTTCGATGGAATCATTAAAAATTGCAGTCATACAACGTTGAAAAGTTGCTGGTGCATTACATAGACCACAAGGCATTCTTCTATATGCAAATGTTCCATAAGGACATGTGAAGGTTGTTTTATCTTGGTCATCCGGGTAAATATATATTTGAAAGAATCCGGAATAGCCATCAAGAAAACAATAGAATGCATGACCGGCTATTCTTTCGATCATTTGATCAATGAAAGGTAAAGGAAAATGATCTTTCCTAGTTGCCTTATTTAGGTTCCTATAATCTATACAAACCCTCCAACCAGTGGTGGTTCGCGTAGGTATTAACTCTCCTTCATCATTCCTTACTACAGTTATGCCTCCCTTTTTGGGTACACAATGGATTGGACTAACCCATTCACTATCCGAAATAGGATAAATGATTCCATTGTCTAAAAGTTTAGTAATCTCATTTTTTACTACTTCTTTCATATTCGGATTTAAACGTCTTTGTCTATCTGCTTTAGGTGGCTTATCTTCTTCTAAGTGAATCCTATGCATTATAACACTAGGATTAATTCCTTTTAAATCTGAAATCTGCCATCCCATACTTCCTATTCTATTTCTAATAACGTCTTTCAATTTTTCTTCTTGATTTTCTGTTAATTTGTTAAAGATGATTATAGGTAGAGTATCACTTCCGCCTAGGAAAGTGTATCTCAGATGGTTTGGTAATTCTTTAAGTTCTAATTTAGGTGGGACTACTACTGAAGGCGGAACTGGTCCATCTTCTCGAATCAAAGGCTCTGGGTCCTTATCTTCTAATTCTTCACCCATTATAGGTTCTATTATTTCTTCTCTTTGAATAATGTCATTAACACATTCTTCAATTAAATCAAGTTTCATACAGGCGAAATCCTCCATAGGATATTTCATTGCTTGATTCATATCGAACTCGATCTTATCGTCACCTATTCGTAAAACTACTTTTCCTTCCGACACATCAACTAGAGCATGTCCCGTGTTCATGAACGGTCTACCAAAGATTAGCGGACAATTAACATCATAAGCAAAATCTAAGATAACAAAGTCAGTAGGAAAAATAAATTTGTCAACTTTCACCAAATCGTCTTCAATTATACCATATGGTCTTTTAGTGGATTGATCCGCTAATTGCAAAACCATATTGGTACGTTTGATGTCTTCTTTTAGACCTAATTGTTCAAAAATAGACAATGGCATCAACTTTATACTAGCTACTAAATCACAAAGACAACTTGGGAATTCCATATTTCCCAATTTACACGGAATAGTAAAGCATCCGGGATCTTTGAATTTAGTAGGTAATTTGCTTGATACTATCGAACTACAATCTTCAGAAAGTGAAATGGATGAAATTCCTTCCCAACTAATCTTTTTTGAAATTAAATCTTTCAAGAATTTTCCATAGTTAGGAATTTGCGTAATTGCATCCATGAATGTTAAATTTATATGCAAATTCTTAAGTTTATCTAAAAATGATAAAAGTTGTTTATCATGGTCTTTATTTCGGACCCTGTGTGGAAAAGGTGGCTTTGGTACAAAAGGTTTCATACTAGAGTCAATTGGTGTATCTTTTTGTTTTAATGTATCTTCTTTGGATTTTGGTAAATCATTTCCAGGTAAAGTTGAATTTCCGGGCATTTCCGGACCTAAGTAGTTTTTCCCTGAACGAAGAGTGATAGCCTTAACATGCTCTTTCGGATTTTCTTCCGTTTGGCTGGGAAGACTTCCCTCTTTGCGGGATGGAATTGATTTAGCAAGTTGTCCAATTTGAACCTCCAAATTATGGATGCTAGATGATTGGTTTTTGATAAGCTGATCGAATTTACTTTCGATCCGTTTAAAACCATCGTCTTGATTACTTACCTTTCCATTCATAGCATCTATAAATTTGTCGATTTTTGAAGATAAAGTGCTAATCGTATCTCTTGTTTGATTTTGATAATTATTTACACGATATTGATTAGCATTTGCATTATTATTATTATTACTATCTTTCCAATTAAAGTTAGGATGATTTCTCCATCCAGGATTATAAGTATTAGAATAGGGATTAGTAGTTTGGTTTTGTCCTTGGACAAAATTTACCTGTTCTATCTCATTCATACCTTCGTAATCAATATCTGTCTGGATCGGATCATTAGGATCGCACGGTGCCATAAACTTATCAATTTTGTGCGATAAGGCAGAAAATTGGGCTTGTAACATCGCAACTGGATCAAGATTCATTATACCTTTAACTGATGATGTACCTGAGGATGATGGTTTCGCCATTGGTATATGTCCACGCTCTGCGGGCCACATACTGCTGTTGATTGCCATTTCCTCCAAAAGTTCTCTTGCTTGGACGGACGTCTTCTTTATAAATAACCCTCCAGACATAGCATCTAATGAACCTCTAGTCGTAGGATTTAATCCATTATAGAATGTCTGCATTAAAAGTGCATCTGGCAATTGGTGGTGTGGGCATAAACGTTGAAGTTCTTTCAAACGTTCCCAAGCTTCATAAAGAGTTTCATTATCATTTTGGGTAAAAGATGTCAACTCTTTGATGACTCTTGCTGTTTTTGCTAAAGGAAAATATTTTGATAAAAACGCTTGGGCTAATTGGTCCCAAGTTTCAAATGTTGCAGCAGGCATAGAAGTTAACCGAATTTTTGCCTTGTCCTTCAAAGTGAAAGGAAAGAGGCGATGTTTGATTGCTTCGGCTGTTACATCAGTAATTTTAAAAGTGTCACAAATTTCTAAGAAATTTGTCAAATGGGCATTAGGGTTTTCGTTAGGTAGTCCGTAAAACGTTACGTTATTTTGCAACATATTAAGCAAAGCAGGCTTAATTTCAAATTGATTTGCGTTTATACGGGGTCTAACTACACTATTAGTTACACCGGCCATTCCTGGCCTAGCATAATCCATAAGTGTCGGTGGATCGGCCATATTTTCTGGCTGGAATACTTTGGTTTTTAAGGGTGTTTGGTTTTTGCTTTTGTTTTTCTTGTTTTTCTTAAGTGTTCTTTCAATTTCTGGATCAAGAGGGTCTGGTGGCGTGCCCGAACTTCGCGAACTGCGCATGAACTTGAAATTGTTACACGAACCAAACTACCTTCAAAACAAAATTGAAAACAAATATGTTACATAAACTGAAAATAAATAAAATATAAAAGTTGTATAAAAATAATGTGTAAACCTAGATTCGAAAATAAAATACGAAAAATAAAAATTTTGTCAAAAATTTTGGCGTATCCCCGGCAACGGCGCCAAAAACTTGTTGAGCGATTTCCGCAAGTGCACGGTTTCGCTTGTAGTAATAAAAATATCGATCCCACAGGGATACGTTTTTTAACGAAAAACTTATTTTTGAATTTATTAATTTCGAACTTGTTAGATTTACTATTAATTGTAAATGAAAAGTGTAATTTGTCTAATTGAATTTGGGAAAAATAATTGTTTAATTGAATTTGAGGACTTTGAGTATTTGAAAATGCTGGAATAAGATTTTATATTAGAATATATCGATTGTTAGAAAGATCTTCTGATTTAGGGATGAATTTTACAAAACATGAACATTTAGAACTTTTTAGAAAAACAAATGAATGTATTCATTTGCATTAAGCAAAGAAAACAACTTAAACTTTATATCAATTATGATGATGAAATAAATGACGGAACCTCTAATTAATTGGCTTTGAACGCGACAAAACCCTTTCGGGATAGTTGCCCTTAATCAAATTAAAACTCTTTCGAGATGATAATTTGCCTAAGTGTTCAACAAAGTTTCCTTGTAAAGATTTTGAATTTAACTACGTATTAATGAAAACACCAGCATCACTTTAGTGGATTGGTTACCATAAGTGCTGCATAACGATTTATCGAATAGAACGGACTTTATTAGATGAAATATAAATTGATACAAGTTTACAGAGAACATGGAGCATCGAGTTCTTCGAGGGCGTGCAAGTGAACGGCTGATCAGTCATTTCCTTGGGTTTCCTTAGAGGTTGTCAGGCTCAGGGGCGAACACTCTACTCAATCTTCTCGCTGTAACTTCGTAATAGGGATTCGGTCGGCCACTACCATGATGCAAACTAAAACTGGAACAATGTCTAAACGCTACTGAGTTGTAATTAAATTATAAACAATATGTGTACCTCATCTTGTTTTGTACAGAATCTAATTTCTAACTCTCGAATTGCTTTTACTTAGAACTTAGACATTAGTTCTACGCTCTGATTCTATATCTATATTACATAACATTTCATCTCATACTCCTCAACATCAACTCTTTATTTATAGATGTTGAAGGGTTGTGTTTGAAGTGATGTGTCCTTTGTGAAAAATTGTATCCGTTGGTTAAGAGTCGTGTCCGTTGTGAAAGGACGTCTTTATCCACTTGAACGAACGCGTTTCTTGGATTTCAACATGTGTTAAATGCATTTGGCAGAATTTCTGCACTTACCGAGGATGGGAATCCTCGGCCGTGAATGGGGGAGCATTAAGTTGAGCTTTGGAC
The DNA here is from genome assembly GCF_963576675.1 of Euphorbia lathyris. Taxonomy (NCBI): domain Eukaryota; kingdom Viridiplantae; phylum Streptophyta; class Magnoliopsida; order Malpighiales; family Euphorbiaceae; genus Euphorbia; species Euphorbia lathyris. The sequence goes on from NC_088913.1 coordinate 91,643,786, forward strand.
GAAGGGAGGAAATATCTGAACCATACGTGTCGCGGCCCCGGGTGGGGGATTCGCTGTCGCGGCATGGTGAGTTTTCCATTTCTTTGCTTTCGTTCGTGTCCTCGACTTGGTGCTTTCGATTTACGTCGTCTTTGACTCCTTTTGTAGGGTTTTTCTTCTATTTTAGATCCTTTTTCGTTCCTATTTGGATTTTACCAAATATTTAGGTACCTTGCAAGAAAGAAAGATATTCGAAAGTAAAAGTAATCTAAACGGATATAAACAACACAGATTTGTAATAAAAATGATGTAAATATTAATGATATTTTAGGTATATTTTGGGCTTAACAAGGCCCCTGAGGGCCTGGTCGGCGAGCTGGCATAGCCAGTTCGTCGAGCAGTCTTGCCCGATACGCCCACGTGCGGTCGCCGAATGCCAAAAATGTGTTTTTCGCCCAAACTTATCCCTGTGCATGCACAAAAACTCCAGATAACATTAGTCCAAAGGCTAAATTGACCCGCCAATTGCTTATTTTGAGCAAACGCTTCATTCGGTGCGACTTTTGACGGATCAATTAGCTTCAAAAGATAACGGAATTATAATACGCATGCTATTTTGGCCGTATTTGCCTAAATTGATCACAAAACGAGCCTAAACAACGAAAAGTAAATAAAACGTTTCCAATTTCTAACTAACTCACACAAAAGCATTTAAATGCGAGAATTGCTCGCTTATTAACTAAATAACGCTAGAACCGTCCTAAAACCGTACCCAAAGATAGGGTTTTTTGACCCCTATCAAACCACCTCGCACTTAAAACTTTACTTGTCCCCAAGTAAACCAAAAAACTAAGCCCGCAATCACAAGCAAGCTAGAAAACCTCCCGGTTTGACTAGGTGCTTGACACAATTTCGAGCATCTGTAATCACATGCATTCGGAAATACAAAGTAGAGACACGATATCCAAAAGCCGCATTTCAATTATCATAGGTCATATGTTTTAAGAAAAAGGACACATGTTCAATTAAACGAGCTTGAGGGGATTGCTAAGTAAAACTCCTCACCATAGGTAGTTCACTCATTTCACACAATTTTGGTGGCTAAAGTGTTTACTCTCGGCTTATGTTCTTGCTTAGGATTACATTGATTTTGCACATTCATCCGAGTTCATCTACTATGCTATATGACTCCGACGATATCAAAAACAGCCTCGAATTGGGGTTGTAATGTGGTTAGAGGGTTGAAGGTACAACAAGGGTTAATAGTTCTAGCGCTAGAAAAACAAAGTTCAAATGGCTTTAGCAAATATGAAGTGACTGAGCTTTTTATTCATTCATTATTCTCTTTTTAGGATGTTTTCTTGAGACGTTTTGATTTTAAGAACTGGGGAATGAAGTTCTCCCTTTTTGTTCGTCTCTTTTCTTTTCTTTTCTTTTTCTGTTTTTCTGTTTTTCTTTTTTTTTCCTTTTTGGGATAGTGATGCTCATTCACTTCTTAGCCTTTTGGCTTGCTACTATGATGCCATAAATAAAGATAAAGCGCTAGAAACGACAAAGGCTCGATGTGAGCTTTGCAAAAACTTAGGGTTAAGTAGCAAACCAAGTGATGGTTTGCAAAAATTGGGTTAGAACGAAAGAAAAATCTATAAACTACAAAAATATAGGCTCAAAGGGGCTTCCTAGAGTGGATGAAAAAGAGAAAATAAGGTAAAGAAAATGGTTAATTCTAATGAGGCTGATTTCATCGTTTATCATCTCAAATCATTGCATGTAGGTTCAACACAGCATTAGGTGCAAAATCTGTAATCTTTCCACAAGTCAAAGCATTCACACAAAAATGTCAAGAAAAAGAGTTTTTTGATGTTCGCTCTTAGGCTCAAATTCAACTCACAATTCTTTGGGTTTCAATTTTGTGTTTACTAGTTCTCCCCAAACTCAAGTTTAACATTACAATCTTCTATTCTTAAGTTATATACCTAAGTAATGATTTTAGCATTTCTTCAAAAGTAGGGTCTAAATGCAAACTTTAGCTCATGCTTTTACAGATACAAGGATTGTGTCCTACACCTAAACTAGTTGTCATGCAATCTTAGATTCGGTTCTCAGCCCTCAAGGACAAATAACAAAGTTTTGATTCGAAGGAGGTTCACGATTTTAGGTCCTAAACATGCAAAACATAAATAAAACCCGAAAAACGCTAAACTAAACTAGACACGACGCAATAAAAATTTATACAATTTTTGTAAGTTTGTCTACCCCTCATCCTCACACTAAAAATATGCAATAAGTTCCAACATTGCATCACAAACCATAAAGTACAAGTGCAAAAAGTTAGGGTGGAGAAGACAACTTACTGATCGGCCGGGGGAGGTCTGATTGTCCACAGGCGCAAAACTTGTACGTCTGAATTATCTTTGCCAAGATAAATCTTAAGACGGTGCCCGTTTACTTTCTGGGTGATCCTATCCTTCCCCTCGATTTCAACCATCCCAGAGGGGTGCGTGTTGATGACTGAGAATGGCCTGTACCATCTACTTTTGAGTTTGCCAGGGAAGAATCTCAATCGGGAGTTGTATAAAAGCACTTGGTCGCCTATTTGAAAGGTTTTCTTTTGTACTTTCCTATCATGCACCCTTTTGGTCCGCTCTTTGTATAGCTTGGCGTTCTCGTAGGAATTGTACCGGAGCTCATCCAGTTTGTGCAGCTGAGTTAACCGTAGTTCACCTGAAAGGTTATGGTCAAAATTTAGATATTTCAATGCCCAGTATGCCTTATGTTCTAATTCAACAGGTAGGTGGCAAGATTTAACGAAAACTAAACGATAGGGGGACATTCCTATGGGAGTCTTAAAAGCTGTCCGGTATGCCCAAAGGGCATCATCCATCTTAAGGCTCCAGTCTTTTCTAGCATTCCCTACTGTTTTCTCAAGAATACGTTTCAGCTCTCTATTTGACATTTCTACCTGACCACTCGTCTGAGGGTGGTAGGGTGTTGCAACCCTATGAGCTACGCCATACTTTTGGAGCAAGATGTCAAATTGTCTATTGCAGAAATGGGACCCCCCCATCACTGATAATGGTCCGGGGGTGCCAAATCTGGTAAAAATATTCTTTTTTAGGAATCTCATCACCATTCGAGCATCATTTGTGGGTAGAGCTTCTACTTCTACCCATTTGGAAACATAGTCAATCGCCACAAGAATGTATTGGTTGTTGTGTGACATGGGGAAGGGTCCAATGAAATCTATGCCCCAAACATCAAATAGCTCACACACGAGTATGCCCTGTTGAAGCATTTCATTCCTCCTATAGATATTCCCTACTCTCTGAGATGCATCGCAGTACTTAACATAGTTATTAACATCTTTATGCATTGTGGCCACCAAAACCCAATTTGGAGGATTTTCGCCACTGTCCTATCTGGCCCGAAGTGGCCACCCGGTTCCCTAGAATGACACATATTAATCACTGAATCTACCTCCTCTTCAAGTATACATATCCTAATTATGCCATCAGTGCAGAATCGAAACAAATATGGTTCTTCCCAAAAGTATTGTTTGTTCTCAAACATAAACTTACGTTTTTTGCTTGCATCTAAATTAGGGGGAAGAATGTTACCGACTTTGTAGTTCGTGATGTCTGCAAACCAGGGGAGAGATCATACCGAATACAATGTTTCGTCCGGGAATACCACCTTGATTTCCTCATGTTCTAAGGCTTGTTGATCTAACTCTAACATGGATAGGTGGTCTGCTATCACGTTTTCCACCCCTTTATTGTCTCTGATCTCGATGTCAAATTCTTGGAGTAGTAAGGTCCAACGGATCAGCCTAGGTTTTGCATCCTGCTTGCTCATCAGATATCTTAAGGTTGCATTGTCAGTAAAAACAATCACCTTAGACAACACCAAATAAGATCTAAATTTGTCAAAGGCAAAAACTATGGCTAGCAATTCCTTTTCAGTTATTGAATAATTCTGTTGTGCATCATTTAAGGTTTTGCTAGCATAGAAGATTGGGCGAAAAAGTTTATCTACCCTCTGACCAAGATAGGCTCCTACAGCCAGATCACTGGCATCGCACATTAAGTCAAAGGGAAGGGACCAATCCGGGCTTACCATAATAGGTGCTTCGATTAATTTCTTTTTCAATAATTTAAATGCAGACATACATTCTTCATTGAAATTAAAATCAGCATCTTTTAGTAATAATTGAGTGAGGGGTTTAGTGATTTTTGAAAAGTCCTTTATGAACCGTCTATAAAACCCTGCATGTCCTAAAAAGCTCCTAACCAATTTTACACTGGTAGGAGGATGCAGTTTTTCAATCACCTCAATTTTTGCCGGATCGACCTCGATCCCCTTTCCCGACACCTTGTGTCCTAACACTATGCAGTTTTGGACCATAAACTGGCACTTTTCCCAATTGAGTGCCAAGTTTTTGTCTTCACAACGTTCTAAGACTCGGTCCAAATTTTCAAGACATTGATCAAAAGTAGGTCCTACAACATCAAAATCATCCATAAAAATTTCTAGGAACTCTTCGACCATGTCAGAAAACATAGCCATCATACAGCGTTGGAATGTGGCAGGGGCATTACATAATCCGAAAGGCATCCGCCTATATGCAAAATTTCCATAAGGACAAGTGAATGTGGTTTTCTCTTGGTCCAAAGGGTCCACAGGAATTTGCAAATTCGTGCCCTGCCAACCATTCCAACATTTGATCAATAAATGGTAAAGGAAAATGGTCTTTATGGGTGGCCTCGTTTAATTTCCTATAATCTATGCATACATGCCAACCCGTAACCTTTCTAGTTGGGATTAATTCCCCTTTTTCATTTTCCATTACCGTTGTTCCCCCTTTTTTGGGCACGCATTGAACCGGGCTTACCCATTGGCTATCAGAAATCGGAAAGATGATACCTGCGTCGAGGAGTTTTATAACCTCGACTTTTACCACCTCTTTCATGTTAGGGTTGAGCCGTCGTTGAGGTTGGGCAGATGGCTTAATCTCTTCCTCAAGGAAAATCCTATGCGTGCAGATTTTGGGGTCGATGCCTTTGATGTCGTGGATTGACCAACCAAAGGCCCCTTCATGCTGCTTCAGCACCTCCACTAATCTTTCTTCCTGTTCAACTGTCAACAAAGAAGAAATAATAACAGGTAAATCTGTGGGAGGTTGAAGAAAAACATATTTCAGATTGTTGGGCAAGGGCTTGAGCTCCAATTTTGGAGGTTCCTCTAGCGAGGTTTTGGGTTTAGGTTTGATCTCACGATCAAGGTCCTCTTTTCGACCCTTGACCCAATAACATTTTTCAGGTGGGAGGTCTTCAAATGGTTCATTCGAGTTTTCACATTCCTCACCACCTAGACCGAGTTCTAAAGAGGCATTTCTTATGTTAAGGTCAACTTCCTCAATACATTCATCTATTAGTGCATCCACAAAATTACAACTCTTGGAACGTTCTTGACAAAATTTCATAGACTCGTAAACGTTAAATGTTACCTCTTCGTCCTGCACCCTTAGGACCAATTTACCTCCATGGATGTCTATCAGTGTCCTACCGGTTGCAAGGAACGGTCTCCCAAGAATAATGGGGACGGAGTCATCTTCTTCCATGTCGAGGACCACAAAATCGACCGGGAAGATCAGTTTGTCCACCTTCACCAATACATCTTCAATTATGCCTCTAGGCCGTGCGATTGACCTATCCGCTAGCTGCAGTGTCATGTTTGTTGGTTTAGGCTCTCCGAGTCCCAATTTCCTGAAAATTGATAAAGGCATAAGATTAATACTTGCTCCTAAATCGCATAATGCCCTATCTATGTGCATGTTGCCTATCCTACACGGGATGGTAAAGCTCCCTTGATCTTTAAGCTTGGGGGGCAATTTATAAGTGATTATGGCCGAGCATTGTTCTGTTAAAGCCACTATCTCATTTTCCCCAAACTTTTTCTTTTTCGACAACATGTTTTTAAGAAATTTTGCGTAGTTCGGCATTACCTCTAGTTGTTCCAGTAATGGAATATTGATTTCTAATCTACTAAGGATTTCCGAAAACCGAGCAAATTTCTTATCTAAGTTGGCCTTTTTCTGTTTCTGAGGGAATGACAGTTTTGGTACGTAAGGCCTAACTACTTTTTCTACAGCTACTTCAGAAGCTGGAGTTTCAGATACGGGACCGGGGTTGCTTACCACTTCCGGTTCCCTACTTACCTGCGGTGATGGTTGTGTTTGCGATTGAGGTGCCACGAGTGTGTCCACTTCCTTGCCGCTCCTTAGGGCGATGCCTTGAACCGTTTCCTCTTGTGAGAGGAAAGCCTCTTGGCATTCCCTTTCTTCTTGTCTGATTGTGGCGAGTTGGTTGCTCAGGGTCCTACATGCCTCCTCATTGGCTGCTAATCGGACGGATATCTCTCTTAAGAGGGTCATTATTCCTTCTGAACACTGTTTGCCTACCATAAATCAAAATTAGAAGGGGGACATGGAAGGGTATCTATGGGTGCCACGTAGGGCGCCGGTGGATATCGTGTGTGCTCTTGATCGTAAAAGGTGTAAGTTGGGGGTTCAGAATTATAACTTGGATGATTACCCAAGTAACTTACATTCTCACCTCTAGGTACGTAGTAGTTGACGTGGCATTCCTCACCGAGGTGATTCTGGCCACATCTTACACAAAATGGTGTCCTTGATTGGCTATCACGGTTGTACGAAGCCACAAGAAAATCCATTTTCGTGTTGAGATCGTTCATGGACGGGTTTTGAGCTCTGTTGTCCATAATTGCTGGAAGAACAATTTTATAAGTATAAGTAATGTTACAGAAATGAAGTGATAGTATATTAACAAGTATTTGTATATGTAAGTATGAATATAAACAAAGGATATTTACAATGAATGCCTAAACTAACAAATTGACCTTTGGTTCGATATTGCAGAAGAAATAAATCCCCAGCAACGGCGCCAAAAACTTGATGCACCTTCGATGAAGACTCACTAAGGGATAAGTGTACCCCGTCGTTATCAAGTAATAAATTTCTGGAAAAGTCCAGGTTATCGTCCACAGGATTTATTTCTGCAAGTATCGAGCTACTTGGTTTCAGGTGTTATCTAGGCTTAGGGGGGTTTCAGTTTGTTTTTCTTTAATTAATCTACTCCTAGGTTGAATTATACTACTCCTAGCTAAGTTATCTGATTCTAACTAAGTTATTCTACGCCTAATTAAGTTACTCTACCCCTAATTAAGTTAAACTACTCCTAAGTGATCTTTCACTAATGCAATTACCCGAAGGAACATGGTATGAACGATAATAATGAAGTTAGGTTATTAGGTCTATTGATTAAAAACCTAATCTAAGTCACTTGTATTCAAGGCGATTAACCCTACTTACCCTCCTGAAGTTCCTAGTGCGTGATTCCCTTGTAAGGCCGAAACTAGGTCTAAGGCTCAGCAATTTGGGCTTAATCAACTAAGAGGTCGTCAATCTCCTAGGCTCTGACTAGGTCAGATTCAGCTCACAATATGTGCCTACTCGATTTTGGGGCTTTTGAATGAGTTAAACCAATTGAATAAAGCGTAAGACAAAGATTAAACAAATAAGCATAGAACAAAATAAGAGCTAAAGTATTATTAAAGATGAAGAACAATGTCACAGGATACAATTAGCCTAGGATTCATAGACTGTATCAAAGAGTACAAACAAGGAAAGGTAAAAGAAGATACGAAAAACCCTTTCAAGGAACCTGTCTACTCTGCAGTCGGCTTCCTAGGTCTTAAGGACAGACCTTGAATATTCCTCGAAGAACAGCTTTGAATGAGCTTCAATGGATGTTGCAGAAGATGGAGGAGATGGAGAGAAAATTCAAGGGGAAAGCTAAAGTAATTTACAATTAATAAAAGATGCCTAATTTACATTGGAAAAATCCTATTTATAGACGCGGCTCGAGCCCTTTTCTTGACCTATTTCGTGTCCTTATGCTGGTAGGAAGTCGTGGGACCGGTCTTGGAGTCGTGAGGGCGGAATTGGTCTTTTTGACCAATTCCCGCAGGTCTGCTCGGCGAGCAGGTGGCCAGCTCACCCGAGCAGGCCCCTCGGCGAGCTGGCATAGCCAGTTCGTCGAGCAGTCTTACCCGATACGCCCCCGCGCGGTCGCCGAATGCCAAAAATGTGTTTTTCGCCCAAACTTATCCCTGCGCATGCACAAAAACTCCAGATAACATTAGTCCAAAGGCTAAATTGACCCGCCAATCGCTTATTTTGAGCAAACGCTTCATTCGGTGCGACTTTTAACGGATCAATTAGCTTCAAAAGATAACGGAATTATAATACGCATGCTATTTTGGCCGTATTTGCCTAAATTGATCACAAAACGAGCCTAAACAACGAAAAGTAAATAAAACGTTTCCAATTTCTAACTAACTCACACAAAAGCATTTAAATGCGAGAATTGCTCGCTCATTAACTAAATAACGCTAGAACCCGTCCTAAAACCGTACCCAAAGATAGGGTTTTTTGACCCCTATCAAACCACCTCGCACTTAAAACTTTACTTGTCCCCAACTAAACCAAAAAACTAAGCCCGCAATCACAAGCAAGCTAGAAAACCTCCCGGTTTGACTAGGTGCTTGACACAATTTCGAGCATCTGTAATCACATGCATTCGGAAATACAAAGTAGAGACACGATATCCAAAAGCCGCATTTCAATTATCATAGGTCATATGTTTTAAGAAAAAGGACACATGTTCAATTAAACGAGCTTGAGGGGATCGCTAAGTAAAACACCTCACCATAGGTAGTTCACTCATTTCACACAATTTTGGTGGTAAAGTGTTTACTCTCGGCTTATGTTCTTGCTTAAGATTACGTTGATTTTGCACGTTCATCCGAGTTCATCTACTATGCTATATGACTCCGATGATATCAAAAACAGCCTCGAATTGGGGTTGTAATGTGGTTAGAGGGTTAAAGGTACAACAAGGGTTAATAGTTTTAGCGCTAGAAAAACAAAGTTCAAATGGCTTTAGCAAATATGAAGTGACTGAGCTTTTTATTCATTCATTATTCTCTTTTTAGGATGTTTTCTTGAGACGTTTTGATTTTAAGAACTGGGGAATGAAGTTCTCCCTTTTTGTTTGTCTCTTTTCTTTTTCTGTTTTTCTGTTTTTCTTTCTTTTTTCCTTTTTGGGATAGTGATGCTCATTCACTTCTTAGCCTTTTGGCTTGCTACTATGATGCCATAAATAAAGATAAAGCGCTAGAAACGACAAAGGCTCGATGTGAAGCTGCTGAGCTGTCTCGACAAAACGTACAAGACAGCTGCTGAGCACGAGACAACTTCCAGACCAAGTATTTCCTCAATTGGTAAAGAACAGAAGACGCAGGAAGCTGTCTGTTTGACATTACCCGATTTGGAGGAACATACTGCCACACTGACCGAAGAACAGAAGATGCTGGAATTTGATTGGCTAAGAGAACTGCTGAACAGACTGAGTGGAAGCGACATAGAGCCGTTTCCCTCCAACGGTTATTTCGAAATTCGAAATAACCAGAAGCTCTCACAGCTCTCTATAAATAGAGCATTCAGAATTCTTATTCCATACAGAACTTTGAGCAAAAAGCCGTTATGCTGACCAAACGCATACTAAAGTTCTGCATCCAAAAGCAAAGCAAATCTTACACAACAATTTCATATCTGTGTAAAAGTCTAGAGTGATTGATCTTCAATCATCTGAGGTGTTCTAGCAATCGTTGTTTAGGACAAATCTTAATCATTTCTAGAATTAGAAAGGAGAAGCTGAGTACTCGGTTTTAAGTACTTGGTGAATTAGAATAGAAGTGAGTAGAGGTATAGAGGAAGGTACTCTTGTTATACTCAGCTTCTGATTTATAAAGGGTTTCGAGTCTCTACCTTTAAAGAGCTCAGTAGTGAATTGGAAATCTCGGAACGTGTTCCGGGGACAGGACGTAGGCTTAGAAGAAGCCGAACCTGGATAACTCCGCTGAGTGAAGTATTTCTAACCCTTAACTCCTTAACATATTGCTTGCTTAAAACAAACTAAAACTGACCAAGTAAAAGAGGTCAAGCTGAGTTGTGCGCTGCAAACGAATTAGTTCAGGAATAGACTCTAAGTGCTATTTCCTGACTTAAGCAACGAAACTGACCTAGTCACAAGTTGACTAAGCCAGTGTCTTGCTGATTGCTCAGCGCCGCTGTCATATAATCTTTTCTTAAGAAAAAGAAGTTTGCCCTAATCATTTAAAAAGGTCAAATAGTTCCTGACCCCCCCTTGGAACTATATTTGCAACCTTACAAGGGACCAACAAGTGGTATCAGGGCCTAAAAGCTCATTACTAAAGGTCTAACAACCTTGAGTTGATCCATTCCATGGGTGAAAACAGCACTCGGTTTCTCCCTGGAAACCAGACAACTCAGATATTACCTGAGGGGCTGTCCATTACTAGGCCTCCCCTATTCTTCGGGTCAAACTATACCTTTTGGAAGAATAGGATGAAGAACTTCATTCAAGCTACAAACATGAGTGCCTGGCTATCTATAGTCCAAGGCCCATTTGTACCTGTGAAAGTTGTTGCTGGCCAGTCAGTTGTTAAAGCTGAGGTTGAATGGACAGAGGATGATCTCAAGAAGCTACAAAATCATGCTTCGGCTATAAATATGCTTCACTGTGCGCTGGATGCTGCAGAATACAACAAAATATCAGGTTGTGAGTCAGCACAGGAGATCTGGAAGAAGCTGGAGGTCACCTACGAAGGAACCAACAAGGTGAAGGAGTCCAAGGTCAACCAGCAGATGAGATTGTATGAGCTGTTCGAAATGAATAATGATGAGGGGATTTCTGAAATGAATCCAAGATTCACCAACATCATAAATGAGCTCAAAAGACTTGGAAAAATCTTCACTGAGGAAGAACAAGTCAAGAAGATACTCAGAAGTCTTCCTAAAGACTGGCAAGCCAAGAAGACATCCGTTGAAGAAGCTCAGGATTTGACCACCTACAAATATGATGAACTCATCGGCTCACTGCTGACTCATGAGATATCTATGAAGAATTTTGAGGTGAAGGAAAAATCCGAAGACAAGAAGCAAAAGTCACTTGTCATGAAAGCTGATTCAACTGATGATGGCTCAAATGACGATGAGGAGATGGCAATGTTTACAAGAAAAATGAAGAGGCTGTTCAAAAGAAATGACAAATACTCCAAGAAGCCTTATAGAAAATTTGATAAATATAAGGATGACTCAAGTGACAGCAAATTCAAGAAGGACAGCTCAAAGCCCATTACATGCTTTGAGTGCCATCAAACCGGCCACGTCAAGTCAAGCTGCCCAACGCTGAGGAAAGACAAAAAGAATGGCAAGAAGGCAATGGTGGCAACATGGAGTGATAGTGATGATTCTTCATCAACTGAAGCTGAGGCCACAGAGTCAGCAAAAATATGTTTCATGGCTGACGAACTTGCTGAGCCATGCATTTCTGAGCATGCTGACCAATCTGATGAGTCAGATAATGAAGAGCAATCTAATGAGGTAATCTCACTCTCTCAACTCAGAAATGAAATGGGTAATGCCCTGAGTGATCTCTATACACTTGTCAAAAAGTGTAACAAGAAGATTAAAGCACTCAGCCGGCGCTGTGATGAAGTAAAAGAGGTCAAACTGAGTGACCTCAGATACCTTCTTCAGGACAACTCAGTTTTGCATGAAAATATGAAAACCATTCATGAGTCTGTCTCTGAAGTCCAGTCAGTTTCAAAGAAACTGAGGAAGGATGTCACAACCATTCAGAACCAATTAAAGGTTCCAAACAAAAACAATTTTCCTCTGAGAACTCAGTATCAAGGTACTCAACAGAGACGAAATCCCCAGCGAAGAGTCCAGTGTGACTTTTGTGGGAAGTTAGGACACACCACTAAGGTGTGCTGGCACGCTCAGCACTGGGGTGCTGACAAGTCAGTGAAGAATCCTAAACAGAAGATCAGTTGTGACTTCTGTGGAAAAAGTGGCCATACTATCAATATATGTCGCCACAAAATAAAATATGATGCTTTACCTGTTGAACCTAACAAGTCAGGACCCAAAAAGAATTGGGTACCTAAAGGAAACTGATCACAATTCAGGTAAGCCTGAGATGTGCCGAGAAGTAAAAAATATGGTATATTGACAGCGCATGCTCAAGGCATATGACGGATGATGAAACTCAGTTCATCACGTTTGAACGTAAACGAGGAGGAAGCGTAAGTTTTGGAGAAAACAGAAAGGGTAAGATAGTAGGATCAGGCACTGTTGGAGGTAATCCCACTATTGAATCTGTCTCCCTAGTCAGCGGACTCAAATATAACTTACTCAGCGTAGCTCAGCTATGTGATAATGGGAGAAAAGTTATATTTGATGATACTGGATGTAAAATATATGAGGGAAAAACAAATGAGTTAATTTTAACTGCCCCTCGGATAGACAATGTCTTCATGCTAAACCTAGAAAAGAAGTTTTCAAAAACTGTATGCTTAGTCACAAAGGAAGAAAATTCATGGCTATGGCACAGGAGACTTGGTCATGTAAGCATGGACCTCCTGGCCAAATTAGCAAGAAAGCAATTGGTTGAGGGACTGCCTGAACTTAAATTTCAAAAAAATCAATTATGCCACGCTTGCCAAGCTGGACAACAAACCAAACAATCTTTTCATAGTAAAAACATTGTCTCAACTAAACGTCCGTTAGAGTTACTACACTTGGATCTCTTTGGTCCAGTCCAGCCGCTGAGTCTGGGTGGAAGAAGATTTTCCTTGGTCATTGTAGATGACTTCTCTCGGTATACGTGGGTTATCTTGCTGACCAGCAAGGATGAGACCTTTGAGACATTTTCAAACTTGGTTAAAAAAATTGAAAATGAGAAAGACCTAAAATTAGCTCATATCCGTAGTGATAACGGTGGAGAATTCAAAAACCAAAAGTTTGTTGAATTCTGTGAAGCCAGCGGCATTGACCATAATTTTTCTGCTCCTAGAACGCCTCAGCAAAATGGGGTTGTTGAAAGGAAGAACAGGACTTTGGTTGAAATAGCCAGGACAATGCTGGATGAGCATAGGCTTCCAAAGTATTTTTGGGGAGAAGCTGTCAACACAGCATGCTACATTCTCAATAGGGCTCTAGTTAGACCTATACTTAAGAAAACCCCTTATGAACTTTGGAAAGGACGAAAGCCCAACATTGGATACTTTCGTGCCTTTGGCTGTAGATGTTTCATTTTAAATACCAAAGATAGCTTAGACAAATTTGATTCAAAAGCTGATGAGGCTATCTTTCTAGGCTACTCAACAAACAGCAAAGCATACAGAGTTTTTAATAAGAGAACCCAAGTATTAGAAGAGTTTATACATGTGCAATTCGATGAAACTGACCCTGCAGGAAGATACCAGCCGCTGACAGAAGATGAACCAAACTCAGCACCTGCTGATCAAGAACCAGCTACTGAGTCCTTCACAAAGCGACTGACCAAAAGTAAGAGTGAACCTAAGATTGTTTTCGCTGACCAATCTACTTCTGCAGAGAATGTTGAAACACGAATAGAATAAGACACAAATCTACCCAAAGAGATAAGAGTCCCAAGAGGGCATTCAGAAAATGCAATTCTTGACTCAGCTGGTAATACCCTGATGACAAGGAATCAACTCAGGAAGTATCTCGGCAATGTTGCCTTTGTCTCAGTTCAAGAGCCGAAGAACTTTGCTGAGGCTGAGCATGACGAATTCTGGATGAATGATATGCAAGAGGAACTCGACCAATTCAGGAGGAATGATGTATGGGAGCTAGTACCACATCCAAGAAGACAGAAGACCATTGGAACAAGATGGGTCTTCAGGAACAAGCTGGATGAACAAGGAAACGTGATCAGAAACAAGGCAAGACTTGTAGCTCAAGGCTATAGTCAGCAAGAAGGTATTGACTATGGTGAGACCTTTGCCCCAGTGGCAAGGCTAGAATCAATTATGATTTTATGTGCATATGCATCTTATATGAATTTTAAACTGTTTCAAATGGATGTTAAGAGTGCATTTCTTAATGGAGTAATAAACGAGGAGGTTTATGTCAATCAGCCTCCAGGGTTTGAGGATCCTAAGTTCCCAAACCACGTTTATAAACTCAAAAAGGCTCTGTATGGCCTCAAGCAAGCACCACGTGCTTGGTATGAGAGGCTGACCAACTTCTTACTGACTAGAAACTATGTCAGGGGTCAAGATGATACAACCTTATTCATTAAGAGAAAGGGTAAAGATACCCTGCTGGCTCAAATATATGTAGACGACATTATATTTGGTGCTACTAATGAATATATGTGCAAGGAATTTAGCAAGCAAATGCAGACTGAATTCGAAATGTCAATGATGGGAGAACTCAACTTCTTCCTAGGACTTCAAATTAAACAAGGAAAGAATGGCATATTCATCAGTCAAGCTAAATATGCCAAGGAGATATTGAAGAAATATGAACTAGAACATTGTAAGCCAATATCCACTCCTATGGGCACTGACACTGTCCTCTGTGCTGATGAAAATGGTAAGTCAGTAGACAGCAAGTTGTACCGAGGTATGATTGGCTCTTTACTTTACTTAACAGCAAGTAGGTCGGACATTCAGTTCTTAGTATGTTATTGTGCTAGATATCAGGCTAACCCTGAGGAATCCCATTACATAGCTGTAAAAAGGATCCTTAGATATTTGCAAAGCTCAGTAAATGCAGGTTTGTGGTATCCAAATACTCATGACTTTACACTCATTGGATACACTGACGCTGACTATGGACGGGACAAGATGGAAAGAAAAAGCACCTCTGGAGGATGCCATTTCTTAGGAAGCTGTCTTGTATCTTGGTTCAGCAAGAAGCAGGCGTCAGTAGCCCTATCTACTACTGAAGCTGAGTACATTGCTGCTGGAAGCTGTGTTGCTCAAGTCCTATGGATTAAGCAACGGCTTGAAGATTATAGTGTTCAAACAAAGACAATTGAAGTTAAATGCGACAACAAAAGTGCAATTGACCTCTCAAAGAACCCAATCCAGCACAGCAGGATGAAGCATGTCAGCATAAGACATCACTTCATCAGAGATCATGTACTCAAGGAAGAAATCAAGCTGACTTATGTGCCAACAGATGAGCAGCTCGCTGATATCTTTACAAAGCCTCTAGCACGAGAGCAATTCAGCATACTGAGAGAAGTCATTGGTATGTTTAATCCACTGTCTTAAATTCCTAAGTAAAAATGTGATATGATGCATGCTGAATGAATGATAACATGCTGACTGTTTTTCAAAATCACATGCACACTGAGTAAGTTATCTCAAACCGAGTAGCTAATTACACTCACTATCCGTTGCACAAAACTGACTACTCAGAATATGGAACGTTTGTACCAATAAATGCTGAGTAAAGGTAATCATTAGCATTCAATGCAAACGCACGCGTCATGACACCTGTACAACGCATGCGCCGAATATGTCATAAAGTGTCATAAATGCCAGGGTTTCTGCCGATTGGACAACCCAAGGGCAAAACCGACCTAAATTCAAACGGAAACCTAAATTAAAAATCTATAAATAGTGGGTATTTCCCCACTACCTTCTCTTTACGCGTACTAAATTTTCGAAAGCTTCAGAATTTCCTTAAGAACTTAAGAACTCCTAAAAATGATTAAAGCCTCCTTCAACATCTCCGGTGCCGGTCGTTCCAAGAACACCACCGATGAACAATCTAACAGTAATCCCTCGACTCAGCTTTCACCCTCCAAAGCTGTTGGACATGATAAAGAACAAACCACTCAACCTCAGGGGAAACCAGCTAAACCAAGACAATACATTCGCGTATTCGAGAATGTACGGGAATGGAAAGTGGAACCTTCTCGCTGGGTATCTCAGACCTTCATCGACTCAGAACAACCGTTCTGTGAATGGATAAACAACAACGGCTGGACCGAGCTATTCTCACTATGGTTCCCAACCTACCCTGACCTAGTTATGGAATTCTACCATAACCTTAAAGCTGACTCCAAGAATCATGACTATTTAGTCACAGAGGTACGGGGTAAGACCATTTTCATCAACCCAAAATACTTGGGATCACTACTCAGCCTCAAAACTGAGGGTGTGGAGTTAAGAAGGAATGGTGACCAGGAGGACATCTTCTACGACCCAACCTTCTGTAAACCTGCTGGGTACATTGGAGAAGTATCCAGTTCGTCAATGGGTCAGCATCAGAAAATGGCTCATTATTTGCTGATCCACCTGATCTATCAAAAGGTCCACTGCTTCAGCTCAGCATCACATTTTGAGATGTGTTTCATCTGGCATACGCTGAACTACAAGCCAATTAACATGCCAGTGTTTCTAGTAGCTGGATTTCTGCGCAGCACAAACAATCTTCGGCTCGGCTCACTAATCACTAAGATCCTAGTTGATCACAAAGTTGACCTTCAAGGAGAAACTTGCGTTAAGGGATATGAGATCACTGCAGCTTCACTACGTGCTCTCAAATTCAATCAGCCCTTAAAGAAGGGAAAATTCGTTGAGCAGACTGAAGAACAAGCTGAGGAAGTGCTACCTGCTGAGGTAATCGTCCCAGCAAAAGGAAAACGGACAAAAGCTCCAGCAACACGAAAAAGGAAGCCTACTGGTACTCCATCTAAAGAAGCTGAGCCAAAGTCCAAAAAGACCAAATCAGCTACTGAGTCAAACCAAGAAAAAACTCAGTCAAGTGAACAGCACAGCAGGCAAGATGAGCCTACAATTGAGGATACAACTGATCCTCCTCAGAAGAAGCAGAAAACTTCTACTCTTTCACCCATCAACGTCCTTCCACTTGACTTCGTAGTCACTTCGGATTCACACTATGCTCAGCATCATGCTGAAGAAACTGAGCAACAGGACGTTGAGGTGGATTTAGACGAACACTTCGTCACTCAGCTCGAGGAAGAGCTTGAGAACGAAGATACTGAGGAAGAAGGGAATGCACAGGAGCAAGTGGAGGAAGCTGACTCTGAAAGGACAACCAGTGAAAATGATCAAGCTGACCAAGCTAATACTGAGTCAGCCGATGGTGTTGCACAACATCAAGAACAAACTGACCAGCACACTGCTGATCAGAACATACAAGGTTCTCCATCTCAAGCTGATGTAAATCAAGCTGACCTTCCTCCTGTACAAAAGCCAAGAAGAAGATTGGTAAAGGCAACCATCCTAGATCAACCAGTCAGCGCTCCCGTAAATGATCCTTCAAAGATCAAAATAACCTTCTTCCGTAAGCCAAATCCTTCTGCACCATCTACTCCGCCACCACAAGACGTAGAAAAACAAGCCTCTGTTTCTACTCAAGAACACGCCGAACAACCTAACTCTGCAAACCCACCAATCCAAACCGAGCAAAATCTCGCAGAGAACATAGTCCCAGTCAGCTCTGAACCCATCCAACCTGACTGCACCACTGAAACTGCACCTACTGACCTACCTCCTACTCAATCAACACTTGTGCAGAACCCAATAACAACTCCAGTCCCTGACCCAGCAACTTCTTCTCTATCTGGTCAAACTAATATCTCTCAGGCCACAACAAATGTCACTAAGTCCAGTCAAAGAATCATTGACTCAGTACAGGCCTTGATTCGAGACATTCAACACTCAACTCCTCCTGCTGCTACCATTTCTCACATTGAGTCTACTCAGCCTTCTCAAGTAACTCAACTTCTCAATGAAGTTAAGGAACTCAAAGACCTGCTAAGTATTCTCCTATCTTCTCAAGCACAGCATGCTAGGTAGGATTCGATTGCTAAGCTGGCTGAGATCCAGCTGACCATGGTACAATGCCTCACTTCTCTATCTTCCCAGATCCAGAACCTATTAGCTGCGAATCCCAATCTCGCCACTTCCTGTGAGTTAAAGATGTTGTTTGCTCAGCTTCATACTGAACAGAACAAGACCAATGCTCAGCTTGCAAACACATCTCAATGCTCAATGGAGCAACTCAGTGAGGCAGTTCGTCTACTAAACCTTCATAAAGAGGAAATGGACACCGATCAGCTCAAACAGGATCAAATACTGACCACTTCCCAGAAAATATTTGACCATGTTAGACATACTAATCTTCAGCGCGAGCACTACGATACTTCACTTCTCAAAACCTTCCACAAATCCTTTGCTGCGCTGACAGACACAATCATACGGCTGGGAAAAGGACAAGCTTATGTGCTCAGTATGCTTAGCGCTGCTGATATTGGCATTCATCCTGATGTCCTCAGCAACGGTGCTCCTATTTTTGATGGGTTAGACGAAAGTGCTGATCGTTTGAAGACCTTTTCTGCTGAGCTCACCAAAGCTGTTCTCTTGGGTTCCTTCAAGTTGCCTCCACCTGGTGCTGGCAAAACGGGGGAGAAGAAAGATCAGCGAAGAACTCAAGATGAAGGCAGTCAACAAAAGAAGAAGAAATAGATAGCTCATTGAAACTTAGTCTATACTTAGTTATTTTTCTTTCTTCTTATGTATGCTGACTATCCTATGTTATCTAATATAATACTTGCATTATCAATTCAACTTGTGTTATTTATCCTACCATGCTAAGTATTATGAATGCATCTTCTAAGTACAAATTAAACTCAGTAAATGAGTAGAATACATGTTAAATGCATGCTGCGTAAAAAAATTAATGTTTGAACTTGTCTAAAATGAACCATTGAACAAATTAATTACTCAGCACTCTTTCACTATACATCACTTCCGCTGAATACTGAGTAAAATAGAATATATCCAATAAGCTGGCCTATACTTGAAAACTGATCTTAGACTTATTCAATTAAACCTTAAAATGTTTAGAATAAAACTAAGTCAGTAGCTCAGCCCTGACGGGGGAGTTTACTTAATCTAATAGGTCAACTATCATGGGGGAGCTCAAAGCTGAGTTCCTTGCTGAATAGTTTTGCCAACATAAAAATGGGGGAGTTTGTTGAAACACCTTTCCACAGGATTTTGATTTGACAAAATTATTTAAGTATAATATTCTATAACACATTAAGTTTAAATGCTTTGATTTATTGTTACTAATGTGTTTGTTCAATGTTGAGTTTATAATTGTTATAAGACATAAAAATCATAAGGCCCAAGCCCTATATGAAAGTCAAAGCCCAAGTCAAACAAGGCCAAGATCACTCAGCCCGCGTATTACCAAAACGCTGCCGTTGAGTGTTGAAACGCAGCTGAGCAAAGAAGGATCCAGAAGATCCACGTAGAAAACTTCGGTTAGAAGCTGCTGAGCTGTCTCGACAAAACGTACAAGACAGCTGCTGAGCACGAGACAACTTCCAGACCAAGTATTTCCTCAATTGGTAAAGAACAGAAGACGCAGGACGCTGTCTGTTTGACATTACCCGATTTGGAGGTACATACTGCCACACTGACTGAAGAACAGAAGATGCTGGAATCTGATTGGCTAAGAGAACTGCTGAACAGACTGAGTGAAAGCGACATAGAGCCGTTTCCCTCCAACGGTTATTTCAAAATTCGAAATAACCAGAAGCTCTCACAGCTCTCTATAAATAGAGCATTCAGAATTCTTATTCCATACAGAACTTTGAGCAAAAAGCCGTTACGCTGACCAAACGCATACTAAAGTTCTGCATCCAAAAGCAAAGCAAATCTTACACAACAATTTCATATCTGTGTAAAAGTCTAGAGTGATTGATCTTCAATCATCTAAGGTGTTCTAGCAATCGTTGTTTAGGACAAATCTTAATCATTTCTAGAATTAGAAAAGAGAAGCTGAGTACTCGGTTTTAAGTACTTAGTGAATTAGAATAGAAGTGAGTAGAGGTATAGAGGAAGGTACTCTTGTTATGCTCAGCTTCTGATTTGTAAAGGGTTTCGAGTCTCTACCTTTAAAGAGCTCAGTAGTGAATTGGAAATCTCGGAAAGGTCAAATAGTTCCTGACCCCCCCCCCCCCCCTTGGAACTATATTTGCAACCTTACAAGGGACCAACACGATTGACCTATCTGCTAGCTGCAGTGTCATGTTTGTTGGTTTAGGCTCTTCGAGTCCCAATTTTCTGAAAATTGATAAAGGCATAAGATTAATACTTGCTCCTAAATCGCATAATGCCCTATCTATGTGCATGTTGCCTATCCTACACGGGATGGTAAAGCTCCATTGATCTTTAAGCTTGGGGGGCAATTTATAAATGATTATGGCCGAGCATTGTTCTGTTAAAGCCACTATCTCATTTTCCCCAAACTTTTTCTTTTTCGACAACATGTCTTTAAGAAATTTTTCGTAGTTCGCATTACCTCTAGTGGTTCAATTAATGGAATATTGATTTCTAATCTACTAAGGATTTTCGAAAACCGAGCAAATTTCTTGTCTAAGTTGGCCTTTTTCTGTTTCTGAGGGAATGACAGTTTTGGTACGTAAGGCCTAACTACTTTTTCTACAGCTACTTCAGGAGCTGCAGTTTCAGATACGGGACCGGGGTTGCTTACCACTTCCGGTTCCCTACTTACCTGCAGTGATGGTTGTGTTTGCGATTGTGGTGCCACGAGTGTGTCCACTTCCTTGTCGCTCCTTAGGGCGATGGCTTAAATCGTTTCCTCTTGTGAGAGGAAAGCCTCTTGGCATTCCCTTTCTTCTTGTCTGATTGTGGCGAGTTGGTTGCTCAGGGTCCTACATGCCTCCTCGTTGGCTCCTAATCGGACGGATATCTCTCTTAAGAGGGTCATTATTCCTTCTGAACACTCTGTTTGCCTACCATAAAAATCAGAATTAGAAGGGGGACATGGAAGGGTATCCATGGGTGCCACGTAGGGCGCCGGTGGATATCGTGTGTGCTCTTGATCGTAAAAGGTGTAAGTTGGGGGTTCAGAATTATACCTTGGATGATTACCCAAGTAACTTACATTCTCACGTCTAGGTACGTAGTAGTTGACGTGGCATACCTCACCGAGGTGATTCTGGCCACATCTTACGCAAAATGGTGTCCTTGGTTGGCTATCACGGTTGTACGAAGCCACAAGAAAATCCATTTTCGTGTTGAGATCGTTCAGGGATGGGTTTTGAGCTCTGTTGTCCATAATTGCTGGAAGAACGATTTTATAAGTACAAGTAATGTTACAGAAATGAAGTAATAGTATATTAACAAGTATTTGTATATGTAAGTATGAATATAAACAAAGGATATTTATAATGAATGCCTAAACTAACAAATCGACATTTGGTTCGATATTGCAGAAGAAATAAATCCCCAGCAACGGCGCCAAAAACTTGATGCGCCTTCGGTGAAGACTCACTAAGGGATAAGTGTACCCCATCGTTATCAAGTAATAAATTTCTGGAAAAGTCCAAGTCATCGCCCACAGGATTTATTTCTGCAAGTATCGAGCTACTTGGTTTCAGGTGTTATCTAGGCTTAGGTGGGTTTGAGTTTGTTTTTCTTTAATTAATCTACTCCTAGGTTGAATTATACTACTCCTAGCTAAGTTATCTGATTCTAACTAAGTTATTCTACGCCTAATTAAGTTACTCTACCCCTAATTAAGTTAAACTACTCCTAAGTGATCTTTCACTAATGTAATTACCCGAAGGAACATGGTATGAACGATAATAATGAAGTTAGGTTATTAGGTCTATTGATTAAAAACCTAATCTAAGTCACTTGTATTCAAGGCGATTAACCCTACTTACCCTCCTGAAGTTCCTAGTGCGTGATTCCCTTGTAAGGCCGAAACTAGGTCTAAGGCTCAGCAATTTGGGCTTAATCAACTAAGAGGTCGTCAATCTCCTAGGATCTGACTAGGTCAGATTCAGCTCACAATATGTGCCTACTCGAGTTTGTGGCTTTTGAATGAGTTAAACCAATTGAATAAAGCGTAAGCCAGAGATTAAACAAATAAGCATAGAACAAAATAAGAGCTAAAGTATTATTAAAGATGAAGAACAATGTCACAGGATACAATTAGCCTAGGATTGTCACAGGATACAATTAGCCTGGGATTCATAGACTATATCAAAGAGTACAAACAAGGAAAGATAAAAGGAGATACGAAAATCCCTTTCAAGGAACCTGTCTACTCTGCATTCGGCTTCCTAGGTCTTAAGGACGGACCTTGAATATTCCTCGAAGAACAGCTTTTAAGGAGATTCAATGGATGTTGAAGAAGATGGAGGAGATGGAGAGGAAATTCAATGGGAAAGCTAAAGTAATTTACAATTAATGAAAGATGCCTAATTTACATTGGAAAAATCCTATTTATAGACGCGGCTCGAGCCCTTTTCTTGACCTATTTTGTGTCCTTATGCAGGTAGGAAGTTATGGGACCGGTCGTGGAGTCGTGGGGGCGGAATTGGTCTTTTTGACCAATTCCTGCAGGTCTGCTCGCCGAGCAGTGCGAGCTGCTCGGCGAGCAGGCTCCCTGCCCGCCCGAGCAGGCCTCGGTGAGCTGGCCTAAAATAGGCCAGTTCGTCGAGGAGTCTTGCCCGATATGCCCCCGCGCGGTCGCCGAATGCCAAAAATGTGTTTTTCGCCCAAACTTATCCCTGCGCATGCACAAAAACTCCAGATAACATTAGTCCAAAGGCTAAATTGACCCGCCAATCGCTTATTTTGAGCAAACGCTTCATTCAGTGCGACTTTTGACGGATCAATTAGCTTCAAAAGATAACGGAATTATAATACGCATGCTATTTTGGCCGTATTTGCCTAAATTGATCACAAAACGAGCCTAAACAACTAAAAGTAAATAAAACGTTTCCAATTTCTAACTAACTCACACAAAAGCATTTAAATGCGAGAATTGCTCGCTTATTAACTAAATAACGCTAGAACCCATCCTAAAACCGTACCCAAAGATAGGGGTTTTTGACCCGTATCAAGCACAAACCCTTTACAAGGCAGTTGAGTATGCAAGAGTACGCCCTCTATTCGTCTACTCAGCTCCTACTAAGTACTACAGCCCAGCACTTAGATTTTTCTACCACTGAATGCTTACAACCAAGCACTCATCACACACTCTCAATATTACAATTGATGAAAACTGTTCTCTCTCAAATGAGGAACACTTTAGATTATTACAAGACAATCAATCTAGCATTTACACAAGGAATAGAAGATTTGGTGTAAGATCCTTTTGTATTTGAGTGCTTTGAAAATTTCTCTCTTGGATTTTTCTTTTTGGTACTTCGGCAAATGTCCAAGTGAAATCCTTGTCCATTTTATAGATGAATTCTGGAGATTAGACCGTTTGAATTTGGTGTGTCCGTTGAATCCAAAATGGTTCTTTTAGGGAGACAGGTTCTGGTCAGCTTCAGATTTGCAGGCCAATCCTGTCTTCTGATTTCTTCAGATGTCAGCCTTGTCTTCTTCCTGCAGACTTGTCTTTTACCAATAATCCATCTTCTCGAAATCAGACTTCTGTGTATTTTCGAGGATTCAATTATTGGTGCAGAAGGTTGAGAGACTTTGTCCTCTAGTGAACGGATCCTCCATGCTGTCTTGTCTGTCACTCAGCTTCATTCGTTATCTTCGAATGTTCTACTTCCATGCTGAGTTCCTTCTTAGTCAGCTCCGTTCTGTTCGGACAGTCCTAAAGAAGTCTTCTGATTTAGTCAGCTTTGTTCTGTCAATTTTGAAGGAGACTTCTGATACTGAGTTCTACTCCACTCAGCTTCTATTATTTCATGCTGAGTTCCATACTACTCAGCTTCCATTTTTCCATACTGAGTTCCATTCCACTCAGTTTGGTTTGTCATTCTATGCTGACTTCGTCCTGTCTAAGTTTATATATATATATTTTTGCACTCAATATTAAACAAACACATTAGTACAATCAAAGCACTTAAATTTAATTGTCTCTTAATCATGGATGTTTTTGTCAAATCAAAATCTTATGGAAAGGTGTTTCAACAAACTCCCCCATTTTGATGTTGGCAAAATTGCATAATTATGGAACTCAGTTATGAGTTACCCCATGATTGATTTATTTCTGAAATAACTCCCTCGTAAGGGTTGTACATACTGTCTTAACTTAATTCTAAACCTTCCAAGATTTAATTGAATAAACTTAAGACATTTGTGTATACTGACTTAGTTTAATGATTAGATTTTTTAAGGTCTAAGTTAATTGGATTTAAGTCAGCTTTCAGAAATATTAGAAGTATATTATTACTCAGTTTAATCCATAGATATTTTTAGTTTTTACTTCATACTGAGTATGTTTTACTTCTTAATTTGTTTGTTCAATTTTATCAGTTCAGTATAATGCTAAGTATGGTATATGGACAAGTTGAATAAAAATGGTACTTGTCATTAATCCTTTCAAGAAAAAATATTCAAAGGCAAGATACATGCTAAGTCCTAAACAGTGACTAAGCTATTTCTACTTTTTCTTCTTTAAGTTGACCTGAGCTTGAAGGTCAGCTTGATATATGCCTTTGTTCTTTGCTTGACTTCCGGATGCACCAGCATACTGAGTTCCTACCTGGCTTCTCTCACCCGTTTTGCCATCATCATCTAGAGGGCAATAAATGTCATCTTACTTGCCACAGCGGCTAACAAATTGGAATACTTCTTCAACTTGGAGGTGCTGAGGTTCAATTCATCATACACCGGAACCCCATCAGCACGAATGGCATCAGAAAGACGAAGAGATGAACTCAACATGCTCAGAATGTACTCGTGGGATTTGCTGATCCATGAGATTGCATCAGTCAGGTGGGAGTAGGATTGATTGTACATCTTGATCACAGATTGATCATAGAGTTGACGTTGAGCATTGGTATAACGAACTGACTTGAGGATGGTCTGGGAGCTACTTAGCAGATCATTGGTATGAACTGGGTCAATATCCATTCGCTCTTTACTGACGTTGAGTAGATGCACAGCTTCACTTAATTGATCAATGGTACACTGAGAGGACGAAGAAACCAACTCACGTGTCCAACTAATATCGGAGGTCAGCTTGGTGAAGCAGTCTTTTAACTCAGCAGAGGTGGCGTATTCCGGATTAGCCGTAGACCGAAGATTGGTCAGCTCTGCAGTCAGCTTAGCAGAATATTCTTTAAGCTCAGAGGAAGTTGCATACCCTGGGTTAGCTTCAGAAAGACTCTGGATTTTGCCTTCAAGTGAGTTCATATGGTTGACCATGGAGAGCACCAAGTCATCCAGTTTTGCTATTTGATCTTGCCGAGGTTGCTGTGTTTGAACAGACGTCAGAACACTTACAAGATCCTTGAGTCCCCTCATTTCATTGAGAAGCTGAGTGATAACAGATAGTTGAGAGGACTCAAGATGAGCAGACCTAGCAGCATCAGCTTGAGTGGGATTCAAATCCTGAAGGAGAGATTGAGCAGAAGCTATGATCCTTCGTCCGGACTCAGTAGCGTTCAGATAGGCAAATTGGCCAGCAGGATTTGACTTAGAGGCTGGAACTGAGCTAGATGGTGGTGTGTTAGATGGACCAACTGGATTGGTTACAGGAGGTGGATTTAAATTTGTTTCTGGAGCTGACTCATCAACATGTTGAGTGGTGGATCTTTCAGACATGTTGACCTGCTCAACTAGAGGTGGATGTTGAGTTGAAGCAGGATTTTCTCCACCTTGAGCAGCTTGTACTTGTACTTTTGGCTCAGTTGTTTTTGGATGCTCAGGAGTCTTGGCATGTTCCTCAGCATGAGAAACAGAGGCTTGTTTTTCCTGTGGAGATGGGTCAATATTGTTGGCAAAGTATCTGAACTACAACTCAGATAGATCCGTAAACTGGTCTTGAGGTGGAGAGTCTTCTAGAAGATCAATTACTGGAGTCTTCTTGGCTTTCTTCTTAAGCCGTCTTAACTTCTTTTCCTTGGGAGGAGAAGAGTCAGCATTAAGCTCTTCGTCTGCCACATCTTCTTCTGGCAGCTCAGCATCAACTGTTTGCTCTTGCTCAGTTGGATTTTCTTCTTCTTCAGTGTGTTGCTCAATATGATCTTCTCCAGCAACGTTCTCTTCTTCTTCAACTCCCCTCTCAGCATCATTCTGATGTTGCTCAACATCGGCAGGTTGTTCCTACTTAGGATGATCATCCAACTCAACATTTTGCTCAGCGTGGGCCTCTTCTCCAATATGAGTTTCTTCCTCAGCTTCTTTGGCTGGCTCAGCATGAGTTTTGGGAGTTACAAGCCAATCTAAAGGGCCAGCTTCAACTATCTTCAATGCAAAACTTGTCCACTTTTTCTTCAAAGGGGATTCTGGGGTCTCCTCAGCATCCTCCTCATGCTCTTCTGGCCTCTTCCATTTCTCTGCTGACTCAGCTTTTTCCTTAGCCTGGTCAGCTTTAGCTTTCTTCTCCTTAGGCACCAATCTTGCCTTCTTTGGGACAGCATTGATGTCCTTTGAGCAAGTTTCAATGGCCTTTCTCTTCTTCTTCTTCTTCTCAGGCTCAGCTGACTTAGGTTCTTCCACTTGCTCAGCATCAACATTTTTTTCTTCATTTCCCTCAACTTCTGCATTTTTTGATTTCAAAGGCTGGTTGAAGGCTAAGCCGATCAGCAAGGCAGCTGTGATCTCATTTCCCCAGCTTTCAGATTCATTAGAAGTATCAATCTTCTGGTCCTCAATGATCTTGGTGATCAAAGAACCCAGCCTAAGCTTTTTTCCAGAGCGTTGAAGGGAAGCAACTAGAAAGACTAGCAGGTTGAGTGGACTGTAGGTCAACATGTGCAATATCAAGCACTGTTCGAAGTTGGAGGCAGAGGAAGCTGAGTTGAGCTTAGGAAAGATAAAGTTCGTCAGCAAGTAGTGGGCCATCTTCTGGTCCTGACCCATACATGTGCTGGGTATTTCTCCTTTGTGAGTTAGGGGTTTGCAGAAGTCCTTGACGTGGTCAAGTGGTTCTTTGGTGGTCCTGAATTTTTTGCCTTCTTGAGGCAGGTTGAGTAAGGTGGCTAAGTAGATAGGGGTTATCACTATCTTCTGGCCCTTGACTAAGGTAACCAGATAGTCAGCATCATCCTCATCTACGAACATGTTGGAATAGAATTCCCTCACCAATCTTGGGAAAGACTTTTCGGGGAGAGAGAAGAGACCGGTCCACTTGTTCTTCTCGATCCAATCACAAAATGGTTTCTTGGCGGTGAAAAAGCCTGGAGAAAACCATTTGCACTTAATAACTTCCAGATTGTTGACCTTTTTGTGAACCTTGATCATGTTCCTTTTCGCAGATCCGGCGGGGTCAGTTTGAGTATTATTGTCAGAGGTTTGGCCAAGCTGAGTGAAGGAGTTAGGGATTTCGTTCTTGCTGGAAGCCATTGTTATAGATGAAGGTTTTTAGGTTTAGAAGGATTCGATTTCAGAGGGTTTTAAGCGTAAAGAAGGTGAAGTGGGAAATCATCCACTATTTATAGGGTCTGGAATCAATCCTAATTAATGAACTAGTCGTTTTCTTCTTGGGATTTCAATCGACAAAGATTCTGTCATTTATGACAGGTTCGGTAAATGGAATTCATTATTACTTGCGTTTTTATAGGTATCATTTGTTACACGTGTCATTGTTCATTGGTGCAAGTGGGCTTTCACTCAGTTTGTTAGAATATGAATCGTTTATGATACTGAGTGTTTAATTTTACGTAGATGGATTTTCTATCTTTTAGTAACTCAACATACGTTAATCACTCATCATGTACATCTACTCAGCATAGGGTGATTACACAATATGTTTATCTACTCAGCACAGTATATTCACTCAACATATGTTTATCTACTCAGCATAGACTTATGAAGCTCGATGTGCAATAGTTACTAATTTGATGTAATTCAGTCAGCATGGCAATCACTCAACATGCATTCAAATACTTAGAATTATTGAAGAGGATTAGACATACCGATAGCTTCCCTTAGTATGTTAAATTATTCACGAGCCAAGGGCTTAGTGAAGATATCTGCAAGCTGTTCATCTATTGGTACATAGGTCAGCTTGATCTCACCCTTTAGTACGTGATCTTTGATGAAGTGATGCCTTATGCTGACATGCTTCATCTTGCTGTGTTGGATAGGATTCTTGGATAAATCAATGGCACTCTTGTTGTCACATTTGATCTCTATTGTCTCAGTTTTTACTCCATAATCCTCAAGCTGTTGCTTTATCCATAGAACTTGAGCTACACAGCTTCCAGCAGCTACGTACTCAGCTTCAGTTGTAGACAGGGCAATTGATGACTGCTTCTTCCTGAACCAAGATACTAGACAGCTTCCAAGGAAATGACATCCTCATGAAGTACTCTTACGTTCTAGCTTATCCCGTCCATAGTCAGCATCAGTGTATCCAATGAGTGTGAAGTCATTTGAAGTTGGATACCATAAACCTGCATCAACTGAACTCTGCAAGTATCTAAAAATTCTTTTTACAGCAATTAGGTGAGATTCCCTAGGGTCAGCTTGATATCTTGCACAATAACATACTGAGTACTGTATATCTGGTCTACTAGCAGTGAGATAAAGTAATGAGCCTATCATAGCTCGATAGAGTTTACTATCTATTGACTTACTTTTCTCATCTTTGCATAGGACAATATCAGTACCCATAGGGGTTGATATGGGTTTACAATCTTCCATATCGAATTTCTTTAACATCTCTTTGGTGTATTTGGACTGACTAATGAAGATGTCATTCTTACCTTGCTTAATCTAAAGTCCAAGGAAGAAGCTGAGTTCTCCCATCATAGACATTTCGAACTCAGTCTGTATTTGTTTGCTAAACTCTTGACACAAAGATTCGTCAGTAGCACCAAATATTATGTCATCTACATA
Source organism: Euphorbia lathyris (assembly GCF_963576675.1). NCBI lineage: Eukaryota > Viridiplantae > Streptophyta > Magnoliopsida > Malpighiales > Euphorbiaceae > Euphorbia > Euphorbia lathyris. The sequence continues at coordinate 91,672,586 of NC_088913.1, forward strand.
GATTTGTGCAAGTAGGGTATGTTTACCCTTTTTCTTAATGAACAAGGTTGTGTCAGCTTTTCCTCTGACATAGTTCCTGGTCAGCAGGAAGTTGGTCAACCTCTCATACCAAGCTCTTGGTGCGTGTTTTAGGCCATATAAAGCCTTCTTGAGTTTATAAATATGGTTTGGGAATTTTGGATCCTCAAAACCAGGAGGCTGGTTAACATTTACCTCTTCATTTATAAAGCCATTAAGAAATGCACTTTTAACATCCATCTGATATAATTTGAAGTTCATGAAACTAGCATATGCACACAATATACGTATGGCTTCTAGCCTAGCAACTGGTGCAAAGGTTTCATTATAATCAATGCCCTCTTGCTGACTGTAGCCTTGGGCTACAAGTCGAGCTTTGTTTCTAACCACATTCCCATGCTCATCTAGTTTATTCCTAAATACCCATTTAGTCCCTATGGACTTCTGATTTCTGGGCTTAGGTACTAAATCACATACCTCATTTCTTGTAAATTGGTCAAGCTCTTCTTTCATAGCGTTGATCCAATACTCATCATGCTTAGCATCAACAAAGTTCTTTGGTTCATGTACTGATACGAAAGCAACATTGCTGAGGAACTTCCTAAGCTGATCTCTTGTCATCAGCTTGTTGTCAGCAACATCAAGGATGGACTTTTCTGAATGGCCTCTTGGAATTTTTATCTCATTGGGCAATGTTGAGTTGTTTGGAACAGGTGTTTCGATAATCTCTGCAGGTGAAGATTGGTCAGCAAAGGTAATCTCAGTTGTGTTTTTACCTTTGGTCAGCTCTTGAGCTGATGACTCAGCAGCTCCAGTTAGGTCAGCTTGAGCTGAGTTCTGTTCATCCTCCACGAGTTGAGTTGTCTTACCTGCAGGGTCAGTTTCATCGAAATCCACATGGACTGACTCTTCTACTACCTGAGTTCTTTTATTATAAATTCTATATGCTTTGTTGTTTGTTGAGTACCCTAAAAAGATCGCTTCGTCAGCTTTGGCATCGAATTTTGCCAGATTATCTTTGGTATTGAGTATAAAACATTTACACCCAAAGGCACGAAAGTAGCCAATGTTGGGTTTTCATCCTTTCCAAATTTCATAGGGAGTTTTCTTTAATATAGGTCTTACTAAGGCCGTATTTAATATATAGCGTGCTGTGTTGACAGCTTCTCCCCAAAAATACTTCGGAAGCCTATTTTCACTCAGCATTGTCCTAGCAATTTCTACTATTGTCCTATTCTTCCTTTCAACAACTCCATTCTGTTGAGGAGGTCTAGGGGCAGAGAAATTATGGTCAATACCATTGGTTTCACAGAATTCATCAAACATTTGGTTTTTGAATTCTCCACCATTATCACTTCTGATGTGAGCTACTCTTAGGTCTTTGTCATTTTCACGCTTTTTGACTAATGTGGTAAACATCTCAAATGTTTCATCTTTGCTACTCAGCAAGATGATCCAAGTATACCTAGAGAAATCATCTACAATGATTAAGAAAAATTTCTTACATCCCATGCTGAGTGGCTAGATAGGTCCGAAAAGATCCAAATGTAGTAATTCCAATGGTCTCTTGGCTGAGACAACATTTTTCCTTTGAAATGACTTTTTGGTTTGTTTGCCTTGCTGACAAGCATTACATAGTTGATCTTTTTCATATTTTAATTTGGGTAATCCTTCAACTAATTGTTTTCTAGCTAATTTGGCCAGGAGGTCCATGCTGACATGCCCAAGTCTCCTATGCCATAGCCAAGAGTTGTCCTCTTTAGCCACTAAGCATATATTGTTAGAAAATTGTTTTTCTAAACTCAACATATAAACATTTTCTACACGAGGGGCTGTTAAAATCAAATCGTTTGTTTTTCCCTCGAGTATCTGACACTAAGTATCATCAAATACAACCTTTCTTCCACTCTTGCAAAGCTGAGCTACACTTAGAAGATTGTATTTGAGACCCTTTACTAAGGAGACTGACTCAATTTTGGGGTTACCTCCGATAGTTCCTGACACAACTATCTTACCCTTCTTGTTGTCTCCAAAGCTTACACTTCCTCCTCGTTTAAGCTCTAGTGTGATGAACTGAGTTTCATCACCTGTCATGTGTCTTGAGCATGCGCTGTCTATGTACCAAAGTTTAGACTTCTCCACGCATGTCAAGCTGACCTGCATTTTAAACTACTCATCTTTAGGTACCCAATTCTTTTTGGGTCCTTTCATGTTAGTATAAATAGATGCAGAGTCATATTTTAATTTGTGACGGCATACTTTTGTAGTATGGCCACTTTTTCCACAAAAGCCACACTGAGTTACCCTTTGTGGGTGATGCTGAGTGTGATCAGCTTTGTTATGCTGAGCATGCCAGCATATCATGGTAGTATGACCTTTCTTACCACAGAAGTCATATTGGACAGTCTGTTTGTTATGCCAGCACACAGCTTTTGTGTGTCCTTTCTTCCCACAACAGCTACATTGAGTGAGTTGTTTATGCTGACCAGTGCCTGAGTACTCAGCATGGGGTTTATTCTTAGTTGAACCTCTTATTTGGTTATGTAAGGTAGTGACGTCCTTTTTCAGTTTCTTTGAATCTGATTGGACTTCCAAGACAAACTTATGCATAACTTCAATGTTGCTATGCAGAGTTGAGTTGTCTTGGAGAAGATATCGAAGGTCACTTAGTTTGACCTCCTCAAGCTTGTCACAACGCCTACTGAGTGCCTTAATCTTTCTGTTACACTTTTTAGTCAGTGTATACAGATCACTCAGGGCATTTACCATTTCATTTCTAAGCATGAGTAAGGAAGTTACCTCATTGTTGTTTTCCTCCTGCTCAGAATCTCTAGAGAGGTCAGCTTGTTCAGATTGAGATTGGTCAGCTCCATCATCTGCCATGAACCATATGTTGGTTGTTTCATTCTGCTCAGCTTCAGATGATGTTGACTCATCACTGTCACTCCATGTGGCCACCATTGCCTTTTTGCTTCCATTCCCATCTTTCTTCAGATTATGACAGCTTGACTTAATGTGCCCAGTTTGATGACACTCATAGCATGTGACAGGCTTGGAGCTGTCCTTTTTATATCTAGTGTCACTAGACTCAGCTTTGTATCTGTCTCCTCTCTTGTATGGTCGTTTGCTATTTCTGTCATTTCTTCTGAACAGCTTCTTCATTTTTCTAGTAAACATGGCCATTTCTTCATCATCAGTTGACTCAGCTCCAGTGGAGTCAGCTTTCATCACTAGTGATTTCTGCTTCTTATCTTCGGTTTTCTCTTTAGCTTCAAAATTTTTCATGGAGATTTCATGGGTCAGCAAGGAACCGATTAGCTCATCATATTTGTATGTGGTCAGGTCCTGAGCTTCCTCTACAGATGTCTTCTTAGCTTGCCAACTTTTGGGAAGACTTCGTAAGATTTTCTTCACTTGTTCTTCTTCAGTGAAGTTCTTTCCGAGTCTTTTAGGCTCATTTATTATATTGGTGAACCTGGCATTCATTGCTGAGATGTCCTCATTGTCAGTCATCTCGAACAGCTCATACAATCGCATGTGTTGGTTCACTTTGGATTCCTTGACCTTGCTGGTGCCTTCATAAGTCACTTCCTGCTTCTTCCAGATCTCCTGTGCTGACTCACAACCTGAAATCTTATTGTATTCTGCAGTATCTAGAGCACAATGAAGCATATTGATAGCCGGAGCGTTATTTTGTAATTTTCTGAGATCCTCCTCAGTCCACTCAACTTCACTCTTGACAACTTTTTCTTTGTCAACAATTTTATAAGGCACATGTGGACCTTGAACTATTGCAAGCCAAGCACTCATGTTTGTGGCTTGAATAAAGTTCTTCATCCTATTCTTCCAGAATATATAATTGGATCCAAAGAATAGGGGAGGCCTTGTAATTGATAATCCCTCATGGAGTATCTGTGTTGTTTAGTTTCCTGGAAGGAAACGAGTGCTATTTTCGGCCATTTGTTGGGATCAGCTCAAGATTGCTAAGTCTTTGAGTAGTGAGCTTTTTGGCTCTGATACCACTTGTTGGTCCCGTGTAATTAGTTCCAAGGGGAGGGGGGTTAGGAACTAATGTAACTTTTTCGCGTTTAATTATGCTGACCTGAAGTTATTCTTAAGAGTTAGTCAACTCAGCTTAATGGTCAGCACGGCCGATTATATAGCAATACAGTTTTAGTGCGATGCTGACTAAAATGCTTTACTCGTGAGTTGGGAATTGATTATTTAGAGGTCAGCTTCCAACTCAGCACTCAGTATTTACTCAGTATCAGTTTTAACAGTTTATATGCTGAGTAAATATAACAAGCAACACACACAGTTATATATATATATATATTGAGAGAGAGAGTTTAGAAGTTACTCAGTACGACTTATCCTGGTTCGGCCTCTCTGCCTACGTCCAATCCCTAGTTCCTCCTGAGATTTTTCAATCCAATACTGAGCTCTTTCAAGGTAGAGCAAAAACCCTTTACAAGGCAGTTTAGTATGCAAGAGTACATCCTCTATTCGTCTACTCAGCTCCTACTAAGTACTACAGCCCAGCACTTAGATTTTTCTACCACTGAATGCTTACAACCAAGCACTCAGCACACACTCTCAATATTACAATTGATGAAAACTGTTCTCTCTCAAATGAAGAACACTTTAGATGATTACAAGACAATCAATCTAGCATTTACACAAGGAATAGAAGATTTAGTGTAAAATCCTTTTGTATTTGAGTGCTTTGAAATTTTCTCTCTTGGATTTTTCTTTTTGGTACTTCGGCAAATGTCCAAGTGAAATCCTTGTCCATTTTATAGATGAATTTTGGTGATTAGACCGTTTGAATTTGGTGTGTCCGTTGAATCCAAAACGGTTCTTTTAGGGAGACAGGTTCAGATTTGTAGGACAATCCTGTCTTCTGATTTCTTCAGATGTCAGCCTTGTCTTCTTCCTGCAGACTTGTCTTTTTGCGGCAGTTGTCTTTTACCAATAATCCATCTTCTCGAAATCAGACTTCTATGTATTTTCGAGGATTCAATTATTGGTGCAGAAGGTTGAGAGACTTTGTCCTCTAGTGAACGAATCCTCCATGATGTCTTGTCTGTCACTCAGCTTCATTCATTATCTTCGAATGTTCTACTTCCATGCTGAGTTCCTTCTTAGTCAGCTCCGTTCTGTTCGGACAGTTCTGAAGAAGCCTTCTGATTTAGTCAGCTTTGTTCTGTCAATTTTGAAGGAGACTTCTGATACTGAGTTCTACTCCACTCAGCTTCTATTCTTTCATGCTGAGTTCCGTACTACTTAGCTTCCATTTTTCCATACTGAGTTCCATTCCACTCTTTGTCATTCTATGCTGACTTCGTCCTGTCTAACTTTATATATATATTTTTGCACTCAATATTGAACAAACACATTAGTACAATCAAAGCACTTAAATTTAATTGTCTCTTAATCATGGATGTTTTTGTCAAATCAAAATTTTGTGGAAATCTGTTTCAACAGTTGTCTCGTCTTGGTGGTGTTTAATGTCGATTATGTAATGAGAAACTAGGGGGAGTTGGCGAAGCTCGAGCCTCAATTGTCATATGAGCTTAATGAGGGCTTGAGGCAAGAGGAAATCCTTTGGTGTCAAAATTCGCGGGTTAAAATGGCTTAAATATGGGGATCAGTACACAAATTTATTTCACACTTCGACGATTGTTCAGAGTCGGGGGGAATAATATGGACGAGCTTCAGGATGTGAATGAGTGTTGGGTTTGGGCGATTGCCTTTCAGGATGTTAATGGGTGTTGTTATAACCAGCCATGAATTCTCACCCCTAGCCCCGTGAAATGACGTAAATGCCCTTTTAGGGGTTGGGGGATGGAAAAATGCTATTTTTTTACCTTCCCGACACACGGGCGTGTGGCTATCACGCCCCACCGTTCGGTGGGACGTGATAGCCACACGCCTCAAATTTAGGAGGTCCAAAAACAAGCTAGTAATATTTCAATTTAGGACATTTTATGGAGGTCCAAAAACAAACATCAAAACACTGAAATAATGAGGTATTTTATCTATTTTTTTATTATTATATAGATATAGTAAACTTTTATCTATTTCATATTTCTTTTTCCTGATTTTTTTTTTATTTATTTCATGTTGCTCATAGGTATAATGAGTGAAGAGGTTTCTGCAAATATATATAAGAATATGAGTACTGAATAATGATATTAAAATTATTTTCAATTGAGAAAACTAAACAAATAAGGTACTAGAAATTGCCTGCACTTATATTTTATATTTTGACCCCTCATCATACACGTGTCACGAACTTCAGCATTAATGTGGATGCTGCAGCAGCCTATTATCCCTCACATGCTTATAAAATGTCAGGGCAAAACATTTTCTGCACGTAAACATTTTCTGTTGTTAAACAAACATTTTTATTCCTATTTACAAACTAAAGTCAAAAATATTAAAACTAACATTTCTAAAATATAAAATAAACAATAAAGAAGTTCTCTAATAAAATCACTTCATTCATTTCAAGAAAATAAAAATTAAAACATAGAAGTTTCAACGTCAAAATAAAAACAAAAAATAAAGATAACCATAGTCACTAATAATGCAGTTGTCTTCATCTTCTTCGAGCTCCCGCTCTTGAACTTTCTCCCAGAAAATTGTTTTTCAGTCTATTGTTTTCTTTCACCAGTTCCTCATTGCTTTTCTTCAAAGCCGTATTGGTTTTCCTCAACTCCTCATTTTTTTTCTTCGTATTCTCATTTTCCTCGTGTAGGATAGAGTAAAGTGCATTCTCCCCAAACTTAGCCCTCTCCTTTTCTCTGCTCTCAGAATTATAAAATTCCTTGATCTTCTGAACAAGAAAGATAATGAAAGACAGCCCATAACCACTCCTGCGAGCTTCTTCTTCAGTGGGTTTTAGAGTAATGGCCAATGCTATAATAACGTTTACAATAGATGGAACAAGAGCAAACACAAAAATTTAAGAAGAAGAAACCCAAAAACAAGTTCAAACGTGAAGGGAGCTAGAAAGACCCAACACTGTAAAATGATATCAAGCTTCTGAACTGGTTTGCTGTATGTGAGCAAGATGGAAGCCCATGCAACAGTACAAAGAAGCCGGCCAACTATTTGCAAACATATTGAAGATTTGGAAGCCATGGAAGGTGGAGGAGATATGAAGATTTAAATAGTGGAAAAGGCTCAGAAATGAGGGACGAGGGTGAGGGTGAGGGTTTAAATAAGAAAAAGAAAGAAAATTCATCATGCCTAAATACCCACGCGCCTCTGTCGTTGGTTCTACTTTATCTTACTAGTTTCATTTTTTAACCCTGGTGTGTAAGATTAAAAGCTATTTTTTTTATTGCGCCTCACAATTTTTTTTATTGCCCCATTGTATAACCATATGATGTCCTTTTATTTATTTATTTATTTATTTATTTTGAGTTATTTTCACCATGTAAACTTTGCTCTTAAGTGAAAACTATTAACCGTAAATTATTGTTGAACTCTCTTAAATAAGTCAATGTAAATAATATATTATTTTTAAACTCTCTTAAATTAATAATAATTATTATTAGGTAAATTAAAACACTAATAATAATAATAATAATACGGAAACAATGTAAATAATAATAATAAGAATAATAAATTAAATAAATATCAAAAGTTCGTGTTTTGGATTAGGGATGACAATGGGTAGGGTACCCGCGGGTAATGTCATTCTCAAACTCTTACCTTTTTATTTTTTAATTACCCGTACTCGTCCCATTACCCTAATGGGTATACTTTTTGCATCTCATACCCTTCCAATTTAATTCGCGGGTACCCGCGAATACCCTTACCCGTTAAGAATCAATAAAAAAAAACATTACAAATTTAACAAACTATAAATTTAATAAATCATCAATCTATTGAATAAATTGAACCTTAATTAATAAGAATAAAGTAGCTTAGTGGTATCACTCAATTGTTGAAAAATAAATGGTTAGGGCTTAAATTTCACGCCTTACATCTAAAAAATAATGATATTTATTAATATAAAAAAATTTATGATGGGTAAAGGGTACCGGGTACCCTAGGGGGTATTCCCATTACCCTAATGGGTAATGGTTTTGATCCCATACCCGTCTCATACCCTTTTATACAGTGTACGGATAGTCCCATTAGGGTCGGGTAGTGCCGGGTACACTACCCGTTGCCATCCCTATTTTGGATATACGAAAAAAGTCGATATGTGGCTTCCGGTCCGTGATTCCATACCACACAACGTGGGCTCCACCTGCAACATACTCAGCATAATTTCATCACAAAGGTCGGAAAGATCCGTACTCACATCCATATAGGGAGAGAGACCACAACACATCCATATAAGAAGAGAGACAACGACTATCCATATAGTAAGCAATACCGGAAAGAATAAGAAACTTTAAATAGAGTAGAAACTATCAAACTTATTGATACCATAGAATCTGTGTGATAGTCCTCGATAGAAAACTAAATGATATCATGCAAAATGGTACCACGTGCGTGACATCAGCGTCATTCTCATTAAAGCCCATTATACACGTATGGAGCCATGTTCCAATACCAATAACGACAGTCCAAACACACCTATAGTGGCCCAAGCCCAACAACATCAGCCCAGTATTGCTAGTGGGGTTCTAAACCTCCAATGACAAAGGAATCTTTCGAAATCCTATTACATAAAAGATTTCTCGTAGGATTTGAACTCTTGAAGGACAATGAATCCTATCTGCATAAGATTTTATAAAGAGGTGACAACTCTAAACTTAAATAAGCACTATAAATAGATAGATATGTGCACAAAGTTTGGTATGTTAACTACTATCTTTAACCTATTATTACCCTCTTATTCGATCCTAAATCAGAAAATGATTTAGGTATCAGAGCGGGTTCGTCGGACTCCGATCGCGTTTGACCTACATACTATTTTGTAGATTTATTACTGTTGGTCCCTTGTGATATGAGAAAAGTATAAGAATAAATATTGTGGTTTGACCAATTTGTAAAAATTGTCCTCGTAGTTTGAAAATTTGTAAATAAAGATTTGTACTTTGTAAATGTTACAGTTGAATGATATGTCAGTCAATTTTACGGCCAAATAATATTCTGATTTAATTAATTTATAAAGTTAGACTTTGAATTTTGAATAATTTGTAAAGTCATTTTTTTTAAATTCTCAAAATCGTTCCATTTTTTAGGTAAATAGTCTCAACAATAATTGTGTAAGGAATCATTCAGTTTGTAAACTACAAAAAGCATGAACTCTTGTTTGCGAACTTTTAAACCATGTGGATTGTATTTGCAATCGGTCAAACCAATTTTGTACTTTTTCCTATATTTTATATAAGACTATAATCAAGCCGAATCGAGTTGAGCTTTGACATACTCATGCTCGGTATCAGAAAATTGACAAGCTCGTACTCAACATTCTGTTCGCGAGCTTTGCTCCCGACAAAACCGTTAATTCAGTTCATGAACTTGCAAACAACTCGTTAATTATTAATTATATTGATTCGAAATTTATTTAACCAAAAACTACGTATTTTTGAAATGGCAAAAAATATAATTAAGCCCCTGAATTTATCTGTCTTAAGGATCAGACTTCTAATCAATTATTTTTTCACATTGAGTTCTTGATGATTGATTTCATTATGGATCTTATACTTATTTAATTTCGTTCAGTTTGGACAACACACATTGTTAGGACGATTCGGCATGTTGATGTGGACAAATAAAAATAAGTTTCTTGATTAGGAGAGATAAAAAGTAAAAAATTTAAAAAAAATTACAGAACTTAATTTTCAATAGGTTCTTCCAAGCTCGATCTTCTCATCTCCCATTTTGTGATTTTCAATATCAGAATCGCTAAATCGATCTTCTCTCTTAACACCAAAATCCATTTCAAATAGTTTCTTCCAAAATCGATGTACAACTTGATAGAAATTATTGGAAATCGATTTATGTAATTTCTTTTTACTTTCTATTCTATCTCGTCAATAAACATATTTTTTTTATTTGTCTACATGGAAGTGAAAATATCTATATTAGATAGTCGAATCCCTTAATGACGCGTGTAGTCCAAACTCGACGGAAAAGTGAAATAAGGGTCGGATCCATAATAAAATTAATGATCAATGACTCAATGTGAAAAACTAATTAATCAGGGCATGATCCTTAAAATAGGTAAAGCTCAGGGGCTTAATTATGCTTTTTGCCTTTTAAAATTTACAAAACTAAAGTTTACACAAAACTACGATGTATTCATTTCCCTCTTTATATAACTATTATTAAAAAAAAATTGAGTCAAGCTTGTCATGAGCGTGTTTATGTTATAATCGAGTTTTCTCATAAGCTTATTCTTGTAATCGAGCATGCTCGCGAGCTTTTGAGTCGAGCTTCGTCGCGCTCAACCTCAGCTCATTTATAAATCGAGTCAAACAGGATCGAACTTTTATCAAATCGAACACCAAGTCGCTCATAAGCGGCTAGACTCATTTACAACCCTAATTTAGTTTATAGCTTATTTAAGTCCTAATTCATTTACAACTCGACTCATTTACGACCCTAATTTAGTTTACAATTCATTTACAACCTTAATTCATTTACAGCTCGGCTCCAATGCTCAACTGTATTTCAAAATAATATATATTATCCATCTCCATTAAAATGAATCATCTAAAGAAAGTGAAGTCATGAAATCTTTGCCTCGTTGACATTCATAATTACATCACAGTGCTTTAAACCTTAATTTTAAATACTTAAATGCTACTTGATAATATAAATGTTAAATCATATACAATTGAATAAATTAAAATCCAGTCGTTCACGAGCTTTTCTCGAGCTCGAACCGAGCCTAAAATATAGGTTCGTCGAGCTTAAAAGTTATGACGTTAGAGATAATTATCGTACCATTATACCATTATTATGATGTTAAAGTTAAATATAAATATATTGTGGTGAAGCTCTTAACCTTTTGGTTGAGAGTTTACCTATGACTGTTGAGGTCATGTGTTTGAATCACATGCATCGGGTGGGGTGGATTAGGAGTTTCCTTTGTCTTTAATATAATTTTCGTTTGTTTAATTTAAGTGCATTACGCACAATTTAAAAAAAAAATAAATATAAATATAATGACAAAAAAATCAAAATGAAGTGTAAATAAATTGAAAGTATATCCTCCCTCTATTAAACTTTTCAATGTATACAAAAACTTAAACTCCAGATCTATAGTTTATTCTATATCAATTTTATATTTTTACATATTGCACTAGTCATCTATGTATTCTTAAAAGTAATTGTATAGTTGTTTCAATTTGTTTTCTTCAATTCTTTAGTATTTCTCTATTAATTTACATCTATAATTTTATTTCCAAATTATATAATTTGATCATTATTTCATTCATTCTTTTTACAATATTACTCTTTTTTCATTCTATTAGTGTAATTATCAGATTGAACCAAATAAAATTTAAAATAACAATACTTATTCTAATATTTCTATTAGCTTACATTTATAATTTTATGTAATTTTTATCTCCAAATTTTATAATTTGATCATTATTTTATTCATTTTTATAACAATGTTCTTTAATCTTTCTATTAGTGTAAATTATCAAATTAGAAAATATTTGTATAGTGCCAAGAATTAAAAAAATAATTAAAACACATTTTTTTTTAAATTCCAAGATGAATTCGGATATTTGTATGATTCACAAAATTATTCTTAATTATATATAGAGAGTATTCATGAAATGTATTCAATTTTTTGGTTTCTTTTAACCAAAAATATATATTAAAATTAGTATCCCGGAGTTGCAGAACGAATGAACAGAACTCTGTGTGAGCGTGCTAGAAGCATGAGGCTGAAGTGCGGACTTCCGAAGATGTTTTGGACAGAAGCAGTTAACACTGCTGCATTCTTGATCAATGAGGGCCATCGGCTCCCTTGTAGAGTGGCATTCCAGAAGAGGCTTGAAGTGGCAAGTAGGTAAATATGTCCTTTCTACGAGTATTTGGATGTGATTCATATGTTCATATTGCTCCCCTTGAGAGAAGTAAGTTAGATACGAAGTCTGTTAAGTGTACGTTCATTGGATATGGTGGTGATGATTTCGGATATCGGTTTTGGGATAGTCAGAACAGGAAGATTATTCGCAGCCGGGATGTTGTTTTCAACGAACAGACGATGTACAAGGATAGTCTGGGAGCATCTGATACTGCTGATTCAGAACGAGAGGTCGTGGATCTAGACACCACGAATTCTGGTGGGAGCAAGGAGGTAGTTGTTGAGGAGGCAGTTGTTGAGGAGGAAGAAGAACCTCAAACTCCAGTAGTTACACTACGCATATCCACCAGAGAGCGTAGAGCACCTGACAGGTACACACCTACAAGCAACTACATGCTGCTGACCGATAGTTGTGAACCAGAAAGCTACTTGGAGGCATCTCATGGAGAGGATGCGAACAAGTGGAGGCATGCCATAGATGACGAGATGGATTCCTTGATGACAAATGGCACCTGGGAACTTGTTGAGCTTCCAAAGGGTAAGAATGCTCGACAGAACATGTGGATTTTCAGAATCAAAGAAGAGACTGATGGTAGCAAGCGCTACAAGGCAAGACTGGTCGTGAAAGGCTTTCAGTAGAGGTACAAGATAGATTATACTGACGTTTTTACTCCAATTGTGAAGCTCACCACTATTCATTTAGTGTTGAGTATGGTAGCCGCAGAAGATTTGGAGCTGCATCAAATGGATGTAAAAACGGAATTTCTTCATGGGGACTTAAATGAAGACATCTATATGAAGCAACCTCAGGGTTGTGAGTCTGATAACGCTGAGCTTGTGTGCAAGTTGAACAAGAGCTTGTATGGTCTGAAACAAGCTCCAAGACAGTGGTACAAGAAATTTGACGGATTCATGCATGAAATTGAGTTCGTGCGGAGTGAAGCTGATCATTGTTGTTACTTCAGGAAACTGAATGAAGGTTACATAATTTTACTGTTATATGTTGATGATATAAGGTCCCTAACTTTTTTTTCGCTTAACTGTTTAGTCCTTCTGTCTGTTTATTAGATTTTTTTTACCGTTTATGAATTCGGAAATGACTAAATTACTCTTTAATATTTATCAGTCAAAAGCAATTCACACCTCGCGCTAAAAAAATGGAGAAAGGATTGAATCTCTAACCCATAATCGACTCAAATCAACCAGAAGAACACATAGATGAGAAACAATGAAGATAATGGTCTTATATATTTGATTTTGTGGTAAAGGGTAGTTAAGACATTACATATTTTTTAAATAGATTTTGACTCAAATCCAAATTGATTACCAGAATCTTCATGAAAGTCTAACGGCAGGGACTAACCAGTTCACTGAGAAAAACGTTAGGGACTAAACAATTCATCGAGAAAAAGATTAGGGACCTTACTGTGTGTTTTTAAAAATACAGGGACTAAACAGTGTGTTTCGCCATAATATAGGGACTAATAAATTAATTACCCTATTATTAATGCTGAAGTTTGTGATGTATATTTTGGCACGTGTATGATGACGGGTCAAAATATAAAATATAAGTGAAGGATGCCAAATATTTCCATTTTATGTTCAATTTCTAGTACCTTATTTGTTTAGTTTTCTCAATTGAAAATAATTTAATATCATTATTCAGTACTCATATTCTTATATATATTTGCAGAAACCTCTTCACTCATTATACCTATGAGCAACATGAAATAAATAAAAAAAAATCAGGAAAAAGAAATATGAAATAGATAAAAGTTTACTATATCTATATAATAATAAAAAAATAGATAAAATACCTCATTGTTTCAGTGTTTTGATGTTTGTTTTTGGACCTCCTAAATTTGTTAGATGCATAAAATGTCCTAAATTGAAATATTACTAGCTTGTTTTTGGACATCCTAAATTTGAGGCCTGTGGCTATCACGTCCCACCGCACGGTGGGGCGTGATAGTCACACGCCCGTGTGTCGGGAAGGTAAAAAAATAGCATTTTTCCATCCCCCAACCCCTAAAAGGGCATTTACGTCATTTCACGGGGCTAGGGGTGGGAATTCATGGCTGGTTATAACAACACCCATTAACATCCTGAAAGGCAACCGCCCAAACCCAACACTCATTCACATCCTGAAGCTCGTCCATATTATTCCCCCCGACTCTGAACAATCGTCGAAGTGTGAAATAAATTTGTGTACTAATCCCCATATTTAAGCCATTTTAACCCGCGAATTTTTACACCAAAGGATTTCTGTTGCCTCAAGCTCTCATTAAGCTCATCTGACAATAGAGGCTCGAGCTTCGCCAACTCCCCCTATTTTCTCATCTGCCGCTCCTGCCACGCTGCTCCTGTCACTTGTCCAGTCGCTATCCATCATTAGGTACGCAGCGGAGATCCGCTAGATCAAAGGTTGCTCGATTCCTCATGGTTTGTTGCAAAACAGGCTGTGTAGTAGCCCTTTTGACTTAATCAATACAAATCTGCACGAAACACTTACAAGTCCTTCTTTTAGGAATATTTCGCCTAAAACACTCTCAAATTGTTATTAACAAGCTGTTTAATTGCAGTTATATTCATGCCTAACAAATACCCCCAAATTAAATCCTTGATTGTCCTCAAGTAAACAAAAAGATAAAACAAACATTACAAGGGAAGAGTTTTATGTATGAATAATGAAGGAAGATTTATAGAACAAATAGGAACAGGGGAAACAGATTTATAGGAAAATGATTCAAACAGAAAGAATTAAGACAGAAAACTTTTGAGCAAATCATGATTACTAATGAGGTTTTTGCTAGAGTTAAATTTAATATCCCTTTCTTATTCTTATGAAGTTCCTCAAAGCTTTAAATTGAACCTCAATCATCATTTAAACTACCTGTTCTACTCCAAGTGCCTCACTAAGGTCAGGAGGATTCACTCACTCTCAAATGGCTTTTGTTGCCATGAGGGAAGGGAACATCACTCCTTAGCTTAGTACTCATAGCGTTAGGTTATGATATTGCTTATTGGCCCCATCTTGATGGATTAAAAGTTTTCCAAACATAGTCTAAAGGTCTAATACATAGGTTGTAATGTTAAGCTAAGGCTAGGGTATGAAAATGAATGGTTATTTAAGTGTAAGAATTATGTCCATATGCCATGCAATTTAATTTAACTAAGTCCTAAACACTTAGTGATCTTGCCTCAACTTAATCACTCTGCACAGTTTATTTTACAACATTTGCCAAACTATTCTTCGAATACACAAGAGACAACCAATTCAAACATTTCATTTCAGGCTCAAGATATGAACATGTGTCCTGAAAATAAAACAAGACTTCACTCAATCATCATCCCTCGGATTTCTTTATTTCAACAATTTTATTTTTATACACTTAGAGTTTCTCAAAATGTATATTTCTTTAACAAGAACAGCTTGTTCTGCGGCATGAGACAAATTCGAGGTGTTTTGGGATTATAGTGAAGGGATTGGCTCCTTTAAGACGTGTTTAAGAAAGAACAGGTTAAGGCTAAAGTTGGTTATCTTAAAAATGTGAGTGCAATGCACGGGTAAGCTTTTTGTGAAGTGAATTAGGGATCTAAATGCCTTTTTCATCCTATGTTTATCCAAAATTCTACCATCTTGACTAGGCAACCAAAGCAAAACCTACATGCTGATAGGGATATTTTGTCCTTATCTTTTAGCGTGATTTACGGTTTAGTTTTAGATGAAATAAATAAGTTTAATTGCAAAAATAGAGTGTTTTAAATTAAATAACGAAATAAAAATAAATTCCGTACTTTCGGTTAATTTTCCCTACTTTTTATTTAATTAGAAATAAAAACGTCAAGCTAACTCGGCTCTCGGGAATTGTATTTCAGGTACGAGCAAGGAGTGAAATTCCACCGACATATACGGGGCGTATCTCCCTTCACGCGGGGCGTGGAACATTTGGTCAGAAATAATTGAGCAATCCACAGGCACCACGTGGAATCTAGTCACCAATACGCGAGGCGTATCTCCCTTCACGCGGGGCGTGGAACATGTGTCAGAAATGATAAGCCTAATCCTGAAAGTCGGACTGCATGGTCTCCCTGAGTCAACTACCCTACGCGCGACGTACCACCTTACACGCAGGGCGTGTAAGGAAGTTCGTCAATCCAAAAAGCTCAGAAACTTATTTACGCGAGGCGTGCTTTAGCTACACGGTGCGTAAAAGGCCCAATTCAAGCAATAAAATCTCAGAAACTCAAACACGCGAGGCACACCCCAGTCTACGCGCAGCGTGATTGAGACAACAAGATCTGGATTTGGTCCACATGTAGAAGATTTCTGACAGAATGGGCAATTACGCGGGGCGTACTCCACCATACGTGAGGCGTGTCATGGGAGATCTGCATTAAATCATGTTCCTCCATGCTTGTATCTTATGAAATTACAATCCTACCCTAGCATGATGTGTATAAATAAGAGTGACTATCACTCATTTAGATAGCTTTTAATCTTGAACCTTATATCTTACATCTTAGACTTTTTGATTCTTAGTATAGTTCTTGTTAGAGAGTGTGAGATTGTAGTTTACATAGCAATTCTCTTCCACCTTGAGAGCTTGTTCGTTGATCCTAACATTCCATCAAAGTTCCGTTCTATCTTCGTTCACCAAGCTTGAAAGCTCCACCTCCAAGTCCTAAGTGATGGTCTTGAGTCCGGTTAGCTAGTTCCGAGGGTGGATTCTTCCCTTTTCACTTGCTAATTAGCTTGTACTCTTCCTATGTACTAGGCTTGGTTGTAATTTACATTTACATTCTCCATATTTATAATTTATGATTCATAATCTCTTTCTCTATATTTGTGTTGATGTTTGCTACTTGTTTTGATACTTGTAATTGATTATTGTGTAGGAGAACACGATTTCCGACGCCGTTCGGGCTATCTTTAGGGATTCATATAGGTGTTGCCTTACCAGAAGTGACGTTATGGAAATCGTAGGAATTGACAAACCACGGAACTTACATGCCCTAATTTATGGTCCCAAGCATTAGACACGCCTTGACTAGGAACCACGTAGTCTAAGTACTTCACGGATCGGCCACACTACATGTAGTCGTCATTGCAAGAGTAAAACATTAACCGTTTATATATTGAGAGTCGTTATTTGTCATATTTATAACTTATCGCCATCCATATCATTCCGTAGAGTTTTGTTATATAAACTTATCTCACCTGTAGTTAGGAGTAGTTTGTAGTTGTTTCCCGAATCAACTCAAAGTATTCACCGCTTAGATAACATATAAAACCGAGTCGTTTAATACTTGGAGTTATAAATCCCGTGGATTCGATACCCAGTCTTAACCGGATTATTACTTGATACAACGAGGTACACTTGCCCCTAAGTAGTGGTGTCTAGTAGAGTTAGAGCATTTAGGAAGATCACATCCATAGTCGTAACACACTCATCGTAATATACACTTCGTCGTTTAAAAGTTACACGCTAGATACCACACATCACCTACAGAAAATGTGCACTAGCCCTCTTATGAAGAATCAATGCATTTTCATGCTAATGTAGGCTCAAGTTCTCACATTTTAGGGTTTTTGCATTGGAGCAGGAGATTCCTTAAGTGAATATTGATTTAGAACTTAAAATTTTTTAGAACTTCACGATTAGGGAGTTTAAATATTAACACAAAGCTATCACCACATATTGCAATCATAAAAGCACAATCAGTTAGGAATTAGATCAGAGAGTGAGATGATAACAAGAAAACGAATACATGATACGATTTTCTTAAAGAGGACGCCAAGATTTATCAGAGGGTAATTTATTATACATATCATACTACAACAACAGCATGTTTCATCTTTTTATCGTGTTTTTTTTTATAGAAATTGGGACGAGACAGAACTAGGGCGGGGTGAGCACCCATGGCCCAAGAACTGTCAAACCCGCAATATATTAAAAAAGGAAAAAGTGAATGTTTGAACAAAATGAGAGGAAGGAGAACAAACAAGACGAGGGGAGGAGAAAAGTTTAGAGAAAATTAAGAGAAACGCAAATGTGAAATACTACAAATATCATCATTGATAAACCTGTGGCAAAAATCAGGAGCGGAAGGCCACCAATTGATCATTGAAGAAGAGACTCCAAATTTTACCAAAGCGTCAGCAACTCTATTTCCTTCCCTGAAGATTTGAGAAAAGAGAATGTTCATCCTAGAGCAAATACTGAGACAATGCAACCATTCTTGTCGAATACTCCAAGGAACATCCATGGAACGATGTCTAAGCAGATTAATAACGTACACTGAGTCTGACTCAACCCAAAGCTGACGCCAATTTTTCTCCCAAGCGAGTTCGATTGCGAAAATAGCGGCTCTTAATTCAGCCATATAAGCAAAAGAAGGAGGGGTAGAAAAAGTAAAACAACCTTTGGGAAAACCTCGATAGTTGCGAAAAATACCACCCGCTCTAGCCTCGCCAGGAGTGCCAAAAGCAGAGCCGTCCATATTAACTTTAACCCAACCCGGAGGAGGTTTAAGCCAATGGACCGGAATAATGTTGGGAGCAGGAGGCGGCCTATGAGAAGCTAGAAGATTGGATAAGATAACGACATCTCTCTGCGAAGAGCAAAAACCTTTAGAAAAGACAAAGGGCTCATGAATCAATCGAAATAGCTTAACCTTCGAGTGCTGAATAGAAGGAGAAACATCCTTAAAGATTGCTTCATTCCGACAATGCCAGATTAACCAGATGCAAGTGATAGCGGCAACACGCCAGATTGTCGACACCTGGGAGCCAAAATGAATGCTACGGAGATTGTTGAAGAAGTGGATGAATTGGGAATGTCGAGGTAAAGAGCATGCAAAATGAATCTCAAGGGCCCTCCAGAGAGAATCTGCAAAAGAACAGCTAATGAATAAATGATTAATGGACTCAGCATCCCTGCCACAAAGAACACAGCAAGAGGCAATGGAGAATCCAAGGCGCTGCAGGAGATCATGAGTCAGAACCCGACCATGCAAAACTCTCCATAAAGTAAAGGATCGAGAATGGGGAGTGTGAGCATTCCAAACAAATTTATACCAGTCCACCAAAGAGGAACTAGGACTGATAACCGAATAGTATTCTTTGGCAGAAAAAATACCCTTTGTAGAGGGTTGCCAAGCACAGAAATCAATAACATCTCTACCCATGTGAATAGATTGAATACTGACTTGAACAACCGAAGGAAGATTACCTAAATCAAGCCACTCTGAATTTACCAAAAAGTCATCAACAGAATTATAGCGCGAACGCTTTTCCTGAGGATCGAGACCCAATATGTCCGCTACCGAAGGAATTATCCACCTATCAGTCTAGAAGTTGAGCTTTGAAGATTGGCCAATCCACCAAAAGGCCTGTTCCCAAATGAATGAATAAACAATCTTACAAGAAGACCAAATCGAGGAGGGAGCAATGGTAGCTTTAGGTAAACCAGAGACCGCCAGAAATCTAGATTTCATCAGAGAAATAGCAAGACTGGTTCCTTGAATTAAATCCCAACACATCTTACCCAAGAGAGCCTGGTTAAAGATCCTAAAGTCCTTAATTCACAAACCTCCACCCTCCAAACTTTTGCAACAAGTTTGCCAGGGAACCATGATTAGCTTCCTCTGATCAATACAACCCGTCCAAAGGAAGTTCCTAACACTTATATTAAGATTTTTCAACAAACCCACTGGCCACTTATAGGTCAAGAATAAGTGAACCAGAGATCCAGTAATAGCAGACTTAATTAGAGTTAAACGCCCTGCAAAGGAGAGAGAGCTTCCTTTCCACTTGCTAAATTGAGAAAGAAACTTGTCTACAAGGCTGCTGAGATGACGAGCCCTATGAGTTCCAATAAATAGAGGGACTCCTAAGTAACTGAAAGGGAGGGACTCCAAACGGATGCCAAGATAGTGAGCCAGACGAACCCTCCTCGTAAGACTCACTTGAGAACAAAAAAAGATAGCAGATTTATCCCAACTAACCTGTTGACCGGAGATCTGTCCATAGAGAAGGAAGAAATCCTTGAGTGCATACAAGTTGTTCAAGGAATCCACTCCAAAAATGAGCATGTCATCAGCAAAGAGAAGATGAGAGGGAAAAGAGTTTCCACCAGAATAATACATAGGAGAATAACTACCCTCCTGCACCATTTTAGCAAGCCAACGAGAGAAAAAATCCTCAGCAATGTCAAATAGAAGAGGAGAGAGGGGATCCCCTTGTCTAACCCCTCTGGAATAAGAAAAGTAACCCTTTGAATAACCATTAATCATTATAGAAATACGAGCAGATGCCAGAATGTTAAGGATCCAATCCCTGAAAGTGAGAGAAAGCCCAAAGGAATCCAGCATAGCCAAGAGGAAGTTCCAATCTAAAGTATCAAAAGCCTTACGAATATCAATTTTTAAAGCCATGTGTCCACCAAAACGTTTTCTATCGAGCATATTAACTCCCCTAGAAGCTAAGGCAATGCACTGATGAATGCTTCTACCTTTAAGGAAACCATACTGGTTGGGAGAAACAATCCTTGCAGCAATAACTGCAAGA
Organism: Euphorbia lathyris; assembly: GCF_963576675.1. NCBI lineage: Eukaryota > Viridiplantae > Streptophyta > Magnoliopsida > Malpighiales > Euphorbiaceae > Euphorbia > Euphorbia lathyris. Next base: position 91,693,195 of record NC_088913.1, read on the forward strand.
CGATCAGCAAGAATTTTTTAGATGATTTTGAAACCAAAGTTACTCATTACAATTGGACGAAAGTTCTCAATTCTGTCAGCTTCAACAACTTTAGGAATTAGAGCCATAATACTAGAATTTAAACCAGGCAGGATGCAACCATGATCAAAGAAAGCCTGAACCATATTGCAAACATCCTGTACAACTCCATTCTATCCTAAGCCAGGTTACTACCATAGACAAAAAAGAGTAGAAAAGATTTATCACCCAGCTGGTGTTGAACAGTAACATGTTGTGCATGAGAAGAATGAAGAGAAAGAGAAGAAGCATCCCTAGTAAGAAGTCAAAGAGTCGGTGAATCCTTATCATTCCAAGCAAAGAGAGAAAGACCCAGAGATCTCCAAAACCTATCAGCAATGTCACTAAAACAAACAAGAGGTTCTGCAAGACACGAAAAATCAGGACGATGTTGTAGGCATAGAAGTTTCAGGGCTCGTTGAGTGCTATCATTACCGATGCCCCTACAATTCCAATATAACACAATCATTGAAACCGTACAGGCGGCTTACTATGCCGTTTACCACTGATCTCAAGGGGAATGCTATTGTCTTTTTGCTTCTTCCTTTTCTGAACTTTAGACCAAGTCTTTTCCTCTGAATCATTAACCACCTGCAAACTGTCCCCGTTTCTGGAATGCTCAATGATTTGTAAATTAGGAATTTCAGAAACCTGAGAATTGGGATGATGCCAACCCAAGACTTCCAGCTCTTTATCAAGTTGATAAGGAGGAAAACCAAGAGTAGGAGAGGCGGGGGCCGTGCCAGAATCAGAGCCAAGAACTAACTCACTAATCTTGACAGAACTATGAAGCACCATCTGCAAGTCACGGTTATTAGGTTTGTCAGACTCTCCATTGGTAGTCGCTTCTTTAGAGGATTCACCAATATCAATGTGAACTCCTAGCTTCTGTTTCCAAATCCGAGTAACAGACCTACCTCGGGGCTTAGGAGATCCCATCTTCTGCTTCCCATTTCTTTGCTTTAGTTCAACATGCTCCTCATGACGAAGGTTCCTCCTACAAGCTCCAGCAGAATGACCAATGGAATGGCAAATAGAGCATAAGTCCGGAAGTCTTTCATATTCGAGAGTAATCCAATGCATTGAGGTGTCAGTATCCACCCGTAGCTTGTATTGAATTTCCTTAGAAAGCTCCACATCAATCAAAATACGAGCATAGTGACCCATTTCACCCTCCATAGTATTCTTATCAAAACGAAGGGGCACCCCAATTGCTCTTGCAATGCTTTCCATGATCTGATTATCCCAGAATTCCCAAGGAAGATTGTAGAATCGGACCCAGACCTGAGCAAAAGTGGATTTGTGAGAGTCTCGGTTAAATCCCGGGCTCCAAGGAATCAAGCGCATAATCCCCGGCCTAAGAGCAATGGCACCACGACTCCAAACAGGTTGGAGAGTCTCTGCGAACGAAAGAATGATGTGGTAAAAACCTCTACCCAGAGAAATCAATTTCCAATTAGGAGAGCAACCCCAAATAGCTGAAAGTTTGGCCTTAAAGTTCGGCTGCTTACAAGGAGATTCCCCTTTAGCAAGAGTGATACGCCCGATAATAGAATGTTTACAAAGATTGAGCCTTTCATTGTAAATATCTTGCTATATTTTGACGGCTTTAAAAATGCCTTCTTTGGATATAAAAGATCGATCCACAAGGGGAGGAACATCCGGAGAAAAAGCCGCAAAAGTAACATTACCAACAAGTGTAGCCGGATAGGACCTAGGTCCAGCAGAGGGCCCTGATCCCGAAGGAGGACAAATAGCAGCATCACTAGATCCAGGCAAAACATTTTTTCAAAAAAAGAGGATCTAGAAAAAAGATGAGCAATGGAGCAATCCATCTCCATCAGATCTACTAGAACCGAACAAACAACTATCCTCACAAATCCAAGAAAACAGATCAAACTGTCAAACCAAACAAAATTTTAAAAACACAGATCCACAAACACCGACAGCAGGTGATGACTCGGTGCAAATCATCAATTAGATTATCTCCTCCATCATTTCTTTTAATATTTATAATTCATGTTTTAATAAGTAAGATATTTTCCTTTTGTTTAATATATCATGAAATTACTGCACAGCAAGCCAAAATCGTTAAAGATCTGAAAACACCAGCAACAGGACAAGGCCGGCGGCAGATGGCGGCGAGCGGTCCGATGACGGCACGTAAGCTGAATAGATGGAGGAGCGGACGACGGAGATCCGAGACAGAATGAACAGATCCGCACGAAAGGTCGATAGATCCGTAAAGAAAACAGAACTGAGAAGGAGATCCGTGAAGGACGACACACCACTGAAACAGAATACGCGGAAGAGAGAGAAAAAGGCACGGAGCAACGTCAACGGCGGCGGTGCGGCTAAACATGGCGGCGGCGACTGTGCGGCAAAGAAGGGGCGGCCTCAAACCCTAGCAGAGCTTTGTTGAAGAAGAAGACTTATTCTTTTATTTATATTTATTCATCTTTTTATTATGTTATGCACAAAAATATTGCAGTTATTACTGTAATTTCCTCACCCCCAAATAAAAATCAACATTGTCCCCAATGTTACACTAAAAACAGGAGAAAAGAACCATAACATGATAGCATGTGAGTGTAACAATAAATGCAAAGAAGGGTTATATGTGTTACCAGATGCTTGGATAGCGATAAGTTTGAAGGATTAGACAAGCGGGGAAAGAGAGGAATCAACCTCTCGATCCTTAGCAGGAGCAGTACCATCCCCTTTCGAGGAGGTAGCGGCATTTGTTTCAGGGACAGCAGATTTCGCTCTTACCGGACTTTTGATCGAGGCACCCGAAGGACTTTTCCGCCCATGCTCATCTACACAGAGATGCTTCAGCATATCCACCTCTCCTTGTAGAGTAGCAGTTTTATGCTCAAGGGCATGGATCTGGTCTCGGTTAGCCACATTTTATGCAAACAGTGCATTGAACTGGAAAACTATATCATCGTTGGTGAGCTTTGCACATTTCTTATAAAAGGCAAGGTCTTTTTCGTGCTCAATTTGCTCGGACTCAGATGAGACAGAGACAGTAAGTTCATTCTTACTCTTTTGGCTTTCGACTCTCCTGACTTCAACAAAGTCCGCCATCCAGACCCACTTCCCATTCACCAGTTTTCCAAACAACATGCTCTGTAAACTTCTTAAATCAATCTGGTCAGGATGGTTCACAACAGTGAGCCGGGTGTGGTCCTCTGGCTTAAAAACCCCAATGGCTTCTGCAATTCGAATCACGATGCTCCCACAGCAAATGACCAAGGAATTCTTCTTTCCAAATGTGCTGATGTACTCCCCAAACCAATAGCCTAAGTTCATTCTGGGCCCGGTCGTCATACTCCACAGAGCCGTAAGGTCGGTATGGGGAATAGTGGCCTGGTTTTCGCGGGCAAATATGGTTCCAGAGACCAGCTTATGTAGGTAACGAACGGCATAGTCTTCAATATTCGAAGCTTTCGAAACACTACCATCGTAATTGGGCTGGCCCAAAATAGAATGCCAAAAAGCTGTTGGGTCAATCCCATCAGGGGTTTGGGTAAACGCCTCCTTGTAACTTTCCGACTCCAGGTCATCGTCATCCGTTGCACCCAATAAACTGTTAAACATGTTCAACGAAGGTCTCTGGGTGTGAGTCAATAGCCGAAAACTAAACTTTCCTTCCTCCTCTGGGTCTGTGATCTCGGGATTATGCTTGAACATAGCCAGGAATTCCAACGTGAGCTCTTTCCAGACTAGACATTGCCTTCACAGTAATCGATTATGACAATTTCTTCATTGCCCTACGGATGAGCATTGGAAGAGTGTGAAGCGCGTTCTCAGGTACCTTCAAGGAACATTAACATTCGACATTACTATGTCATCAAAACCAATTCTGAACGTTCACTATTACTCTAATAGTGATTGGGGTGGGTGCCCTAATGACCGAAGGTCCACATGTGTGTTTTGCATCTACATAGAAAAAAGCATTGTTTCATGGCAAACACGCAAGCAACCAACTATTGCCCGCTCCTCCACTGAAAATGAATACAGAGCTGTTGCAAATGCCACTGCCAAGTTGCTTCGGATTCGATCCCTCGTGACTGATCTTGGATTTAAAATTCCTACACCGGTTCAACTATGGTGTGACAATGTGGGTGCCATTTATCTCACATCAAATCCTATGTTTCATGCTCGAACGAAACACATTAAACTGGATTATCACTTTGTTCATGAACAGGTTACGAGTGGTTTTCTTAGTGTTTGCTTCATTCCCACAGCTGATCAAGTCGCATATATCCTAACCAAGCCGCTACCTAGCTCACGCTTTGCTTTGCTTCGCTCACGGCTACTAGTCCAAGATAGGCATCGGCTTGCGGGGGAGGGGGGTGTTAGAGATAATATTATGTATTATCTCTACTATTATATTCTGGATAATTAGAATTAAATACCTATAAATATTATACTTGTACTACTACTCTCATTAGTATAATAGGTTTATACTTACTTTCTACAGTAGTGTGATAGGATTATACATCTGTAATATAAATACTATCTATCAATAGAAACCCTAATCAAGGGAATTAATACTGCAGATATTCTTAACGTAATTAAGTTCTCTCTCTCTCTCTCTCTCTCTCTCTCACCGTTCGACTCCCTCCCTCTATCTCGACTGTTCTTCACAGTCAATCCCTAATCAAACAGTTACAACATCGCAATCTTTAAATAAACTCAATTGAATGAAGCCAGTTTCAGAATTGGATTCCAAATCCCAATTGGAATCAGAATCGTAATTAATTAAATCGGTGATCATTTTACTAGGGTCTATTGTTTTTTGGTTTTAGTGGTATATTGTTCATTGGATTTTGAACCAGAGTATAAGCTACCGATAATGTCAATTGATTCGGCCCTAGTTTATCCTAATTCTGATTTAAAGGCCAATTGGAATCTCTCAATCACTGTCAAACCCAAAGATCCTTGGACTGCGCTTTATGAAGATGTGCAAGTTTCTATGTTGTTAAAGGATGATGTTGTTGTTTCGAATAAGAAGATGTGCAAGTTCTTTTTTCAGTGCCTTGAAGATTTATCGGATCAGAAGAAATTTAAAGTGAATATGGCTTCAACTTCAAGTATTATTAACCAAAAACTCACTTTCTCCTTGAAGTTCATTCTCGTGTAACCTTTTCACCTAGAATGGCTTGGACAATTATAAAGCATATGCATGTCTTATGTCAAGATTTGAAGCTTGTTTTTCTTTCTGCTTAACCACCTACATTTTACATGGCAGGAGGGTCATTCATCTGCAATTAGTTTAGGTATCATTTCAGTTTTAAACTATAATTTATTGTTCTTTTTTTAAAGTTATATTTTATTGGTTATTTTCAAGTCATCTTGATGAATGAGTATGGTTTGGTGCACATTGCTGCTGGAGATCTGTTGCCAGCATAAATTGTAGTCATGGTAGGGATGTGGCTTTTTTCCTTTTTGTTTTCTAGTTTTTGAATGAAAATATATTCTTTGATTTTCCTCACATCCTTAATTCATTGGTATCATCATTGATCTTCAATTGGAAATGCCATTTTGCTTTACAATATCATTAATTTAGTTTTCATTTGCTTTTAGCTTGGAAAATTCTATGGTATCAGATGAAAAGTTTGACATTGTTCTAATTGCAAGATAGACCTATTCGGATAATTTATTTTAAATCTTTGATAAAAGCGTTCAATTTGAAATACCATTTTGGTTAAAATATCAAGGTTACTAATATGTGAATTCACATGAATTATAGACTTTTAGTAAATGAAAAGTTTATCCTCCTATCATTAATTGATTTATATAGATATTTTTTAATTAAGTTTTATATAAAAAAAATAATTATATTAATGCAAGTATGAAAATAATATCTTCCAAAAAAATAGAAATTATATGATTATTTTTTTAAATAGTACATATATAAGAAATACCATGTAAAATAGATATTACATGAAATAATTTTATTTCTAAACTATTCTTTATTCCGTGATTTTTGTGGTTCGAGAAACAACATAAAGTAATTATATAATTATATATATTAATGTATATGAGATTAATTGGCGTGAAATAGATTGAATTATTTGTGGCTTTTAGTTTAAATTTGATATATTTTATAAACGTTAAGCTTAAATTATTATTATTTTAAAAACGTTAAGCGTATACTGATGCTATTTTGAACGTGATACCTAAATTGATACTTTCTACAAATCTTAGGCCTATTTGGGTACCTTATGTGACATGACCTTGAGTTGGCAGATTCAACGGATGACGTGTTACGTTCTGTTAGTAATTTCTAAATTGATGCTATGTTGTAAACGTTAAGTCGAAATTGATGTTATGTTGTAACCGTCAAACCTATATTAGTGCTATTTTGAATATAAAGGCTAAATTGGCACTTCTCCAACAACCTTAGACGTATTTTGGTACTTTATCCCTTGATAAATTAATCGTGATTAGGGTTATATAGTATTAGTATGTAAATACGGAGTTGATGTTAATGTTATTGTTTTTTGATGGATTTAATGTTTCTAATTAATTAGAATAGTAGATAAAGAAATACTGCAACCACGTTATTTATTTATTTATTTATGTCTCATTTTCATCTGTCTTGCCTTCCTTTGTATTTAAAATATTACCTGACTCTTTCTCTCTCTTTAAATGCATGGATCAACATAAAGGAATATATAAAATGAGAATCCTTTAAAATTAAAAGTCCCACCTTTACAAAACAATTAAAAGTCTCACCTTTTAAAATTATTAATTAGGTTGTCAATTTATACATAGAAAATCAGTTAATCATGCCAATATTGTTTTTTAAATTTATCCAAATTGTTTAAGTTAGAGGTAAAATTACTCATCTGTCAACATTATGGATAAAATTATACAATTTTAAAAGTTAGAAATAAAATTACTCTTCTATATAAATTTTAGAGTTATTTTTGCACATTATCCCAGATTGTATCTGTTGGCGATATTTTCGGAATACTCCGATTTCAACATTGGATTTTACGAGTGATTGTGCGGACGTGCCAAAGAATTAATTCTCAATTGATTTTTAATATAAATTGTGACGATAGGACGAATGCGCCATCCGTTCCCGCCATGGGTCGGGCAGATGCCGCATCCGCTTAGACCAAATTTTGAAATGTGCAAAATCGTACAATTTTTAGTGACGAAAAATACTAAATCGTTCAATCTTTTGTGACAAAAATTGCAAAATCGTCATGAAAAATATGTATTATTTTCATGAGTTCTTTAATAAAAAAAATGTAAATTTTAATGTTTCCGATCCATTTTCGGGGTTCGGATTGTCACACATAAATTATTTTCATCATTTCAGTTATTATTATTCGAGTTTATGATTTTGGAAAGAGAATTTTTTGTTTTTGATCAGAATTATGAGAAGGCCAAAACAGTCCAAATAGAGGTGGTATTTAGCAGCTCACTATTATTATTAGTGTTTTAGTTTACCTAATTTATGTTAACGATTGAGACACCAAATATTAAAGATGGACAATAAAAAAATAAAAATATATATATAAGTGGAATTTTATCTTTCATCCATATTTGAACCTAGCTCATCAAAACTTTTCAACTATATAATATTGACCTCCTTAAAGACCTTTTTGTCCACGGCTTCATAAGCACCCTTCAACACAAATTATAATTTTCTTTCAATTCTCCGTTTAATTAATCACAACAATTATTATCCATATTACGAGACTAATTTCATCCCGATACATCGATGAGTCATCAATTCAATTCCAATTTGTAAGTTTGTTATTTTCATTTTCGGTTTTTATCAATATTACCATTCTTAAGACTAATTGTAGAAATTAATGTAGTTTTCAATTGTTGTCGTTTTTTATCCAATTTTCATCATTTGTAATACAAAATTAATAAAAAAGGAAAAAAATTTCAAATCCGTTGTGTTTATTTCATTTTAATCACCATTGCTTTAGTTAATTAATTTTTTTTGTAGTGTAGCTAGGAATCCAAAAAGAAATTTTTATCAATCATTGCATCCTTCATCCAATCGTCACAATTTATATTAAAAATCAATTGGAAATTAATTTTTTGGCACGTCCGCACAATCACACATAAAATCCAATGTTGAAATCGGGATATTCCGAAAATATCGCCAACAGATACAAGAGTAATTTTATTTCTAACATTTAAAATTGTATAATTTTATTCATAACGTTGACAGATGAACAATTTTACCTCTAACTTAGATAATTTAAATAAATTTAAAAAATAATTTGTCAACATATTTTGTTAGTCATTAATATTGGCATGATATATGAATTGAAAAATAAATTGATTAGGGGTTATATATGGATTTTACTCATATGTTTATATATATTTACTAGTTTTTGGCCCGTGCGATGCACGGATTCATTTTAATATATATATATTAATAAAAATACAATCTAATAATTTCAATTAATGACATAAATGTGTTATATAAATTAAATATTATTATTTGATTTTCATATTTACTTTAAATAATATTTTTATAGATAACTATAATAATAAAATAAAAACTAATATATTATATATTATATTATATTTTTTATCAGTAAAAAAAGGAGGAAGTGACATCTCAGTTCCATCGTTACTGTTTTATATTATATATAGATTACGCACACATATATTAGTGTTTTAATCTACCTAATTTTTGTTAATCTATTATTATGTGCTAAAGGAATGAAAGAAGTAGAAAAAAACAAATAAAAAAGGCTTAATATATAAATAATCCTTTAAATTTGTTCAAATGTTGCAACTGTTCCCTCCAACTTTCGATTGTAACAACTTACCCCTCGAACTTGTCTAATTGTAACAATTTATCCTTTGAACTTATCCAATTGTAAAATATAACCCCAAATTGCTGACATGGACTGCAATTGAATAAGCACGTGAAATGCTAAATCTGCAACGCTCGTGGAGTGTGATAATCAGATCTTTGGCGCGGTATGAATCCGGGAAAACGCTTTTACTGTTGCTTCAAGTACGGGATAAAAAAATTCTCAATTTGAGGTTATGTTTTACAATTGAATAAGTTTAAGGGTAAATTGTTATAATTGAAAGTTGAAGGGGGTAGTTGCAACATTTTGACAAGTTCAGTGGCTTATTTGTAGGCCAATAAAAAAATGATAAAAGAAGGAAAAAAAGGAAAAAAAAAAAGAAAGAAAGAAAGAGTAGCCGGTGAAATGGATAAAAGGTGGTAAGTACAGGATGTCTATTGTGTCAGGACCAGACAAAAAAGAAAGCAGAATAAATTATAATATATATATTAAAAAGAGAAAAGAGCGATTTTACTTTCCCAAACGGCGGTAACATTAATATTTGAATTAATTACAGAAATGTCAGGCTCAGGGCCTAGGCCAGCGCCTAGGAGTGAGGCCTCATATTTTTTTTTTTTAATTACAGAAACATCAGGTTCATATTTTATTTTTCTTTGATAGGACTCTACATACCAATATTTTCATTTATCTATACGTCTAAAATCATGACCAGTCCTAAAAATTAAATACACAATTTCATATAAAAACAAAAGCATGTAACACTGTGAAAAACAATTTATAATTTATGAATTACAACCTAATTATTTTGTTATCAAATCCAACCTATTAGTTTATAAATTCTTAAAATTCTATAAAGGTATAATACCCATTTGACTGTATAAAGTAAGGTTTCAAAGTCAATTTGAAACTTAAACTATCAAAATCATTAATTTGACTTTTTATTAATGGCATTTTTTAATTTGTCTAAAAAAATTTTAGAATGACTTATATAATGAGACTAAGGTATATTAAATTTAGACGTGAAAAAACGTACAAAAGTTACATAGAACTTCCAAAATGTTGGAAACGGCCCTGAACTTCGCATATGCATCTAGCAAACCTTTGTTTCTGTCCATTGTTACACGTCAATCTCTATCTGATGATTAAGCTAGGTTTATCGCTAGTACACAGGGCCGCTTGTGACGATGGACGACAAATATTGGGGTGGAGATTATTTCTTCATCACTGAACTTCATTAACGCAATTATTACTCTTCCAAATTTAATGCCCTTTCGAGTTACATGTTTTTATGGCTACACGGAGAGAAATAGAAGGCGGGCTTCATGGGACTTGCTACGATCCCTCAAGGAACAGGATGGCCTAGCTTGGTGTTGTATAGGTGATTTTAATGACTTAATGCGTTCTAGTGAAAAAAGGGGAGGGCGCCCACATCCGAATGGTTTAATGGAAGGCTTTAAAAGAGCCATTGAAGATAGTGATTTTACACGAGGTGGTAATGGAGGGGTATTAGTTCACTTGGGGGGCGAGGGATGGTCAGATAGATGGGTGGAGGAGAAGCTGGACAAAGCCTTAGTCAACAAGCGCTGGAAGGAAGTGTTTGCGGAATCTAGACTTAAAAACTAAATTACGGTTGCTTTAGACCACACGGCGCTACTCTTAGAGCTACAGGTCTGGATCCGCCGATCACCGGGAAAGCGGTTTCAACAAGGCGACTCAGATACATTCCAAAACATTACGGCAGCAAGAGGAATTTTGGAAACAAAGGGCGAAGCTATTTTGGCTTCGGGATGGCGACTCCAACACAAAATACTTCCACGCCTATGCTTCGGAGAGAAAGCACCACAATGGGTTCAGTGAATTATAGAACGAAGCAGGAGACAGCTGCACTTGGCGATCAGGGCTAGAGGAGCTACTGACCGATTACTTCAGGAATATTTTCACCAGTGCAGGTATCACCGATTCACCTGTTTTAAAGCGTGTTCAAGCAAAATTATCAGATCAGAATAAAGCCGTATTAGCCTGCCCGTTCACAGCCAGTAATGTTAAGAAAGCCTGCTTCGGTATGCACCCGGAGAAAAGTCCGGTCCCATACGACTTTAACCCAGCATTTTATCAAAGATTTTGGGGGATTGTGGGTCCAGATATAAGTACAGCATGCTTATCGTATCTCAATCAGTGTCAACTTCCTCAACATCTGAATGACACGTTGATTATTCTCATCCCAAAGAAGCAGAACGTAAAATTGGCTTCAGAGTTGCGTCCCATTGCGCTATGTAATGTCCTCCTCAAGATTCTAACAAAGATGTTGGCCAATAGAATCAAACAGGTTCTCGAGGAGGTAATTTCTGACAACCAAACTACGTTTTTATCGGGTAGACTGATCCATGACAACATTCTGGTAGCTTATGAAATCATACACAAGCTGAAAGGGTCAAGACACGGTTAGAGGGGCACGACGGCCTTAAAACTCGATATGAGTAAAGCATACGATCGTGTAGAATGGGATTTCATAGAACATATGCTCCAGAGGTTAGATTTTCCAATCAACTGGATAAGGTGGATCATGATGTGTGTAACGACAGTATCATACAAAATTTCTCATAAAAGGAGAGAATTGGGGCCCATCATTCCGCAGCGGGCGCTCCGTCAGGGAGATCCTTTTTCTCCATTTTTGTTTCTTATATGTGCAGAAGGTCTATCTGTGATACTATCAGCTAGGGAGAGGGAAGGTAAGATCCATGGAATCCAAGTAGCCAGACAAGCCCCACGGGTATCACGTATATTTTTGCGGATGACAGCTTGCTATTTTTTAGAGCCAACAAAGTCGTAGCCCAATGTATTAAAAAATGTCTCTCAGATTATGACAAAGGCTTGGGTCAGTGCGTCAATTTCCAGAAATCATCCATCTTCTTCAGCACTAATTCTAGCCCGCATTAAGAGCGGATGTAATTGATGAACTCCGAGTCGCAGAGGTTGATTCCCTGGATTCGTATTTAGGTGCACCAATTAATATTAGAAGAAGCAAGATGAGAGTTTTCAGATCCTTGAAAGACAGAATTTGGAACCGAATCAATAACTGGAAAGAAAATTTCTTATCACGTGCAGGCAAGGAGGTGCTGATAAAGTCTGTTCTGCAATCTATACCAACATACATGATGAGCCTGTTCTTATTGCCTAAAGAATTTTGTGAAGAAATCAACAAATTGCTCAATCAATTTTGGTGGAAGTCTGCTGGATCAAATTTGTCTGGCATTCACTGAAAGGGATGGGAGAAGATGAGCATACCAAAGGCCAAAGGTGGGATGGGGTTTTGAGATATTCACTTGTTTAATTTGGCGCTACTAGCTAAGCAATGGTGGAGATTACTGCAGGAACCGACGTCGCTGGTTGCAAGAATTATGAAGCCGCGCTATTATCCCTATTCAGACTTTTTCCAAGCTCGTATGGGCCACAATCCATCATATACATGGAGAAGCATTCTTGCCAGCCGAGATCTTCTGCACTCAGGCTTTTGCCGAAAAATTGGTGCAAGATTGACCACAAATATCTAGAGATGTCTATGGCTCCCTGATAACTCAAATCCATATATTACGTCATATCACATTACGTTACATGACATTACGTTATGTTACGTTACGTTATTCTATCTCATAAAACAAATGATTAATAAAAGAACAATTCATTTACAAATATTTTATATCCTAAAACAATTGTCTATAGGACATAAAACCTACAAATGTAACTTACCGTTATCTAATGTAACTTAAATTAACGTTACATAACATAACATCACGTATCGAAACGTAACATGACGTAACGTGATGTAACGTAACGTAACGTAACTTGGCATAACTTACATAACGTAACGTAAAGTAACTTAACATAACTTAACGTAACGTAATGTTATGTAACGTAACGTAACTTAGCGCAACATAACTTAACGTAAATGAAGGTAACTTAACGTAACGTAACTTAGAATAACTTAACATAACATAATGTTACATAACGCGTTCGGCATGGATTTATAAGTACTTCTCGTGCTTCAGGCCTCAACTAGAGGGAGTCACATTAGATCCGGAGCTTCCGAGGGCTTACATGTGGACATCTATACCGTTGAGAAGAGTGCTGATTGACTGTGATCATATCACGTCCGGCTTGATAGATTGACTGCTGCTGAGGTACAATTTCCATTTAATTAAATAAACCAAATTCATTACTTGTATTACTTGTAGGTTAATGTTATTGTATACGTCTCTAGGTGATATAGATGTTGTATGGTCCTGATGCCATTACGGATACCCCTAGGACAACATATGCTGGATGGATACATTATAGGGATGTGGTTGAGCCGTACATATCGGGGAGATGCCTTTGCCAGCTAGGTTACGTGCAGACCATACCCAGACCGATACTGAGGCCGTTGAAGGCTGTACGTCATTGGTCTAGCTTGAAGTATCGGGTAGAAGTGGCTGCAGACATGGCGGAGGATATTTGGACCTCATTTCTCGAGACGTCCGTGCTTGTATTGTATCGGTTAACATATATAGAGCTAACTGTAACCATCCAGAATATTACAGAATCAATCCAGACTCAACCTGTAACTCGCAACAAAACTGTAACTGTAACCATCCAAAACATTACAGAATCAATCCAGAATCAACCTGTAACATATATAGAGCTAACTATAACCATCCAGAACATTACAGAATCAATCTAGAATCAACCTGTAACATATATAAAGCTAACTGTAACCATCTAGAACATTACAGAATCAATCTAGAATCAACTTGTAACATATATAGAGCTAACTGTAACCATCCAGAACATTACAGAATCAATCTAGAATCAACCTGTAACATATATAGAGCTAACTGTAACCATCCAGAACATTACAGAATCAATCCAGACTCAACCTGTAACTCGACGCAACAAAACTAAAACTGTAACCATCCAGAACATTACAAAATCAATCCAGAATCAACATGTAACATATATAGAGCTAACTGTAACATATATAGAGTATTCAATGCAAGAGATAAAATACTTATCTTGTCCATTCCGTGTGACAGGCCTGGGGTAAACTACACCAATGGTACCTGAACTTTACATAGTTTACACTTTGATACCTAGATTACATTTTGTCCCAAAAAAATACCTGAAGTAACGATGATCGAACAATTTAGTATATTTTTACTGGTTATGACCGGTCAACGCGAGTTTCATAAGTTAATTACATTAATGATACCCAGACTTTACCATAATTCACACTTCGGTACCTGGATTTTATTTTATCCTAAAAACATAACACAAGTAAAGGTGACTCAAATGTTTAGTTCATTTGATCGGTTAGTGACCGGGTAACATGAACTAAACATTGGGACTCACCATACACTCAATTAACATAAAATTATAATATTGTCATTTATGAGCTAAATGACAGTATTATAATTTTATGTTAATTAAGTGTATGATTGGTCTCAATTTTTAATTTAAAATGGTCAAACTCGGGTTGATCAATCATTGATCGGTCAAATATACTAAAATATTGAGTCATCTTTACTTGAAGTGTATTTTTTGGAGCAAATGAAATCTAGGTACCAAAATGTGAATTCGAGTAAAGTTCAGGTACCATCAGTGTAATTTACTCATCAAAATCGCATTGACCGGCCATTAACCGGTAAAATATACTTAATTGTCCGGTCATCGTTACTTCGAGTATATTTTTGAGACAAAATGTAATCTAGGTACCAAAGTGTGAATTAGGGTAAAGTTCAGGTACCATTGGTGTAATTTACTCGACAGGCCTGGGACTCACGATTCATGGTTATGGCAACATAATGCGAATGGAGTGTATTCAGTGAGGAGCGGATACTTGCTGGCGGTTAATTCTTCAAGAGATGAGCCAGTGATGACAAACGAAGATATCTGGAAGAGAATGTGGAAGTTAAATGTGGCGCCAAAGGTTAAGAACTTTCTCTGACGAGTTCTCTCACGATGTCTTCCATCTCTGTCTAACCTCAACTTAAGACATAGCCCGCTGGTAAATCGGTTTCCGATATGTAACGACACAGGAGAAGATGAAAGCCATATATTTTTGACATGCTTCTTTGCAAAACAAGTTTGGGGAAGATTAATTTTGGACAATAGAATGGATGGGGTCTGTGATTTTTTCAACTGGTATGTACAACTTCTGGAATTAAATCCATCAATGATCGATATTATCTCAATTATCCTATGGTAGCTGTGGAAGAATCGAAATCAGACGGTTTGGGAGAAGAAATTCATCATCGCCGAATCAGTCATGTCAGCAGTGCAGATAGAGTTTCAGAATTGGAAGTCAGTAGCTCGGACGAAAGTGCAGTAGCAGACGATTCCAGCAGTAAATCATGCGAAATGGAAGAAGCCGAGGCAAAGTTCCTTCATTTGCAATGTGGATGCTGGTATGAACAAGGAGGAGGCATTCAGTTCAGCTGGGATACTGATACGGGACTATACGGGCATTTGTTTATGTGCACGGAAGGTGGGTTTCTCGGACTTAATCAACCCAACGATTGCAGAAGGAGTGGCAGTTAAAGAGGCTCTGAGTTGGATCAAGTCTCTAAACCTGTCTAATGTGGAAGTTCAATCTGATGGCTATGAAGTTGTGCAGGCTATTCAACATCAAAACTTTAATCTCTCATATCTATCGGATGTTATATAGGATTGTTGCTTTTTATTACGAGATTTGAACGTTGTTCTGATCTCCTTTATTAGAAGATCAGCGAACCTAACAGCTCATTCCCTAGCGAATGCTGTTAGTTCTAGCTCTGATTTTGGTGAGTAGACATATCCACCACCAGTTATTTTCGATGTTCTACTTTCTGATTTAATCTAATTCATTCATTCTTTCAAAAAAAAAAAAATGTATGATTTTGATATTAAATTGGGATGTAATTTATAATTCTAAATTTATTTATCGCTTTCCTTAATTTGTATGATGAATTTGTATCAACTGAAAACGATTTAGAAATATTTGGTATTTTAACGGAAGACAATTTTATGATTTTATTAATCAAACCCTTTAAAATGTCTAATTCACCAACCTAACTCCGAAAAGATTTTATAGTGTAAGCCTATATATCATGTAATTTTATGTTCCTAGATATTAATCTCGGATGATGACTCTGATAAATCGAATTAGTCCAAAAACATGATAAAAGGCTAGTAAATGAAATATACCTGCACCTAAAGGAACCGGCCAAACAACATCCTTAAAAACGTTAAGTGATGGTATATTAGAAAATCTAATGTAAAAACCACTTAATTTTACTTGAAAATAAATAGCCTCAAAAATTACCATTAATTATTTAATTTTAGTTTGACATAAGTCGCCAAAATATCAGTTTTGATGCATTTGTTTCAGGGATATTTTTGAAGTCTAAATATCGATAATTATGAACAATTTTATCTTTAGTGTTTAAAAATTGTACAATTTTACTTATATTATTGGTAACAAAGAGGTACTTTTTACCTATTTATACTCGTTTCGTTAGAAAAGTGACGAACTCGAGTTCAACATTATGTTCGTTAGCTTGTTAACGAGCATGTTCACGAGTAGCTCATCAATTCAGTTCATGAACTTCGCTTGCGAATAACTTGTTAATTGTGTTCATGAATTATAGAGATAAGGTACCAAAATAGGCCTATGGTTTTTGGGTAAGTATCAATTTAGGCTCAACGTAAAAAATAACACCAATATATGGTTAACGTTTAAAAAATGGTATCAATTTAGGCTCCGAGAACGGATTGGACACGTAATTTCTATTACTCTATTAAGTTCTAATTTTTCTGTCTATGTACAATTGATAGAACTTAATAGAGTAATATCAATGGCATATGTTGTTCCGTTATCGATCCCTAAATTGATACCTTTTTAAAGCGTTATGTCACGTCCGTGTCTAAATTTTTTAATATTTATTTTTCAAAATAATAATATTAATTAATTATAAATTTAAGTATATTATTGGTTTTAATTTAATGTTTTGAATAAGTTTTATAAAAAAATTATAAATTAAGAGGATCTTTTAGATAATTATTAAATATATATTTAATATGAAAAAAAATATTACGAAATGAACTTGAAAGTTTAATGTTATTATATCATATTGGAATTTCTAATCTATATCAAATATTAGTAATTAAAATGTTATGTAAGTTTAATATTAAAATAAAACAACCATATATATGTATAGGATTATGAAATAGGAAGTGACTTTAAATACTATTTTATATATGGTATTGTTTAAAAAAAAAAATAATAATAAAAGTTTAAAAGGAAAATAATAAATTAACTAATAGAATGACATGATACAAGTGTTGGTAGCAAACTGATTTAAAGGTACATTTGTTCATTTAACAAAAAAAAAAACGTGTCATTCTTTCAAAAGAAAAAAACAATGACATATGCATAAATCTTGGTCATTTTTGAAATGTGTGATATGTTTGCAAGTGTATATATATATATATATATATATATATATATATATATATATATATATATATATATATATATATATATATAAAGATAGCCACAAAAAAAGGGGTTCTAAAAAAAAGAAAAAAAAAGAAAACGAAAGAAGAGAAAAAATAGAGTTTAAGAGTGTGAAAATACAAAATGAAGAATAAAGAGAGCAAATATAAGAATGGAAAATAATGGAGGGGATTAAGGATAACAAGAATAATGATTCGACGTGAATCGGTAGCTGTGAATCAGTAGTTGTCAACGGATCATAACGATAACGCGGTGATCAACGACAACATTTCGGTAACGATGATCAACGACGACATTTCGCTAACAATCAATGACGACATTTCGGTAACGATATTTTAGACTCCCAAATTGTTTTTAAAAATATTATAGGTATGATTTTGAGTAAGTTCGGGTCTGGTAGTTTCGTTAACCTTACAGATATATGATTAATAATTTTATCGCTTATGGATTTCAATTAAAAACATAAACTTTAGACTAGTTGTTAATCTAAAGCGAAATCCGTTATTAATGGGCTTTTAGCAGCGTCACAATTTAAACGTATATCGGGTTTAAATTAATTACGTCGGTTTAAAATTTCTATCTTAGTGACTGAAAATAATCGATCAATATATTTTGATCAATAAAATATTTTAAACAACTTTAATTGATAGAGCTAAAATAAGTTATAAAGTAAAATGATTTATATTGATATTTTACAATTAGAGTCCGGTATGATTTGAATATAAAAGTTTGTATGGGTGGACTCTTAGCAATGTCACTAGAGTAACTGAACTTTCAATCAGAATTAATGATACCAGTTTAGTGTTGCAATTTATAATTCGGCGACGAACATAAATAGTCTGATAAAAATATTGGTTTAAAATTTAATTTTATATAATAATTAAGTGAGTTATAACTTAGAAGGACAAATACCGATATTTGCTGATTATATAGTCGGTATAAAGAAAATTAGTAGAATATAAATTTTGTACAAGAATTTGAATATAAAATTAATATAAGTAGACTTATTACACTGTAAGGAGTCTAACGATATATTCGGTTTAAAATATTTATACCGGTTTAGTATTACACGTAGCTATTCCGGATAAAAATAAGTTAGGAAAGTAATTAATTTAAAATCTATTTAAGTTTATATATATTTAAGTGAGTTAAATCCTTGGAATTGTGAACTTATGATTTTTATGGAAATATATTATTTAAATTATTTATTTTTTTATTTTAATTATAAAATGATGAATTTAAAGTATAATTTCATATTTGTGGTATTAACTTTATTGGATTTAAGAAAATTAACTCGATGTGAATGATTTTTGGATTGAGAAAGTTCAATTGAGAATATTATGATAATGATTTTTTATATGTATATCCATTTAGAGTAATCCGGATCGGTGGTTCTATATTTGAAGTCCATGTTCAGTGAGGGACATGGCCTGTGTACACAGTTGAAAGACCTATCGGGTATGGCAAAGAAGTGTTGAGTAAGACCATGCGGGTTAGGCAAAATTATGAGATATCTCGGTGATTGATACGTAAGGGGAGAAACTCTAGGATGGATATAATGTTAAGTTTGTTTGATTATGAATTTGGTTTGGTAAAACGTTTATTTGGTTACAAATTGGTTTGATAACCCGCTTATTTGGTTACGAACTCGTTTAATAAAGAGTTTATTTGATTATGAGCCATATTTGATAAACATTTTATTTGAGTACGGTTTATTTTGTTAATTCGAAAATATCGATATTTATTTGTGATACGAGTTGATTTGATAAAGTGATTTGGGAACTTAAAAGTTTATCGGTTTGATCAAATATTTATGTATATCTTTTATAAAATATATTTATATTTTAAGAGGATTATATTATATGAATTATCATAAATTCGAGATACTAAATATTAATTTATGCTCAATAATTTTATTATGATCAAGAATAAAATTATATAGTAATAAAGTGAAATATACAATTAAATGATTAATGAGTCAAACAAGATGTGAATAATTAAAGAGAACTACCTAATTTAAGAGAACTACCTAAAATAGGTAGAACTACGTGGCTTTGATTCCCGATTTAAAAATTAAAGACGTTCGGGATACGTAGGAAGCTTGATAAAATTATTGAGTTCAAGCCAAATAATTAATAAAACTTTAGGTAGCCCAAATAAATTTTTATCTATTAGAAAATTAAATTAAAAATTGTACGAGTGAAAGTTTGAAGAGCCGAATTCGTAGACCGTTATCCCGTTTCCTTTTCATACCCGATGCCGTTTTGGGTCGGGTGTGACACGTTAAGTCTATATTAATGTTATTTTATATGTTGAGCCTAAATTGATTCTTTCCCAAAAATTATAGGTTTATTTTAATATCTTATCCCTTAATTATATTTGATTGAAACTTACGTAATGCAAAACTATATAGTTTTGAATATAAAAAACTAAAGTTTACCTAAAAGTACTTTGTTTGACATTTTTTCATCATAGAAATATTATTCTTAACCAAGCATGTCCATGAATATTATATCAAGATTGCTCATGAGTTTGTTCATAAATCTATAATCGAGTCTGCTTGTGAGGTTTCGAGTCGAGTTTCGCCGTATTAAAAAAATTTACGTCTAATGTTGTCAAGTTGTATCAATTTAAGCCATCATTATAAAATACATTTATTTTGTTCATTATTCTCTATCAGTTGTCTATCAGGTAGTTCTAAAAAAATTCACATTTTTTGTGATTTAATAATAGTATTGGAGAGTAATAATTTTAAATTCGATAAAATAATTGGATTTATTTCGAGTCTACTCGTATAAATTGCCTTATAATTTTTTAATTTCATTTTTTAGAATTTCACGTCGATTTATTTGGTTGTGATAATGAATGTAAAATCACGTACATATAAAATATAGATGACACAATTCAAGCATAAGAAGACAGTTCGATGAATTGTTTCTTAAATGACCCAAATTGTAAATGTTAGGATAAATTTACTATTTGTTACCAATATTAGAGGTAAAAGTGTAAAATTTTAAACATTAAAAGTAAAATTATTCATGGTTATCGACATTCGGACTACAAAAATATCCCAACTATATAATTATATATGAAACAAATATATTAAACCTAATATTTCAGCGACTTGTTTCAAACTAAAGGTAAATCATTAACGGTAATCTTTGAGGCTGTTTACTTTCGAGTAAAATTGAGTGGTTTTTATATTAGATTTTAAAATTGAAGAGGTGATAATATAAATAAATTAAACTTCAGTAATTATTTAAGAAATTTACTCATTAATTGAGGGAGGATGCACAGACGGAACATATTTCTCAATGTATGTTTTTTTCTTTAATAATTTAAAATATTTTTAAACAGTTGTTTCCATTTGATTCGCCAGGCATACCACATTACCTATGTGTCTGGCATAGTGTAAAGTTTCTCCAAATAAAATGGAAAAAAAAAATGATAAAAGAAGGAAAAGAAAAGAAAAAAAAGAAAGAAAAGGGAGCCGGTAACGGTACCGAAAAATTCGTATAAAAATGCTCCTTTTAATGATAATTTCAAAAAAAATGTTGGATTAAAAAAATTTTCAAACTGTTATGCTTAATATAGTTAACTGATACCGGTATATCAATTACCGGTGTCATTATTGCAATGAATCCGGTGTTTGAATCACCGGCTTCATTGTGTTAGCATTTAATACTGCAGCAGCCACAATACCATTATTTTTTTATATATTATTTTATTTAAACAAAACGCCACAATTCTATATACATAAACCATTATTTGTATGTATACAATAAATTAATCAGAATTTCAATATTCATAAACCATTAACATCTTTATATATTGGGTTAAATGCACCATTAGTCACTGAATTTATATGGTTATCTCAAAATGGTCACTTAACTTCAATTTGTCTCAATAAAATCACTCAACTTTGAGTTTTGTCTTAATTAAGTGACTATAACGATTTTAATGATTAAAAATCATCAGAATGATGACATAAGTGGTACGTCAATATGAGACAACTCATATTTCTAACTGAAATGACACATGACATCCACATATGCGTCATATGACTATCATGTGTCGATTATTTTTATGGAAAGAAGAACTAAAATTTAGTTTGTTTCATAAAAATACCTGACATGCGGCTGTCACATTTCGTGCTCGTCAGAGATTTGAGTTAACTCATGTTGATGTGTCATCCACGTTATTATTTCGATACGTTTTAACCACTAAAATTGACAGAGTGACCTAATTGAGACAATACTCAAAGTTAAGTGAGTTTATTGAGACAAATTGAAGTTGAGTGACCATTTTGAGACAACCATGTGAATTCAGTGACCAATGGTGCATTTAACCCTCTATATATGTATGTATATATAATAAATTACTCATCATAAGTCTGAAACGAAATTTCATTATTTTGGACATATAAAACTTTTTTTTTTTGTTACCAACAACATATAAAATAATATAAATAAATAATTTAGTAGTCCCTACATTTTATGAAACGCACTCTAGTCCAATACTATGTAGATATTGTCCGCTTTGGCCCAAATCATATAAAATAATATAAAACTTTTTTTTTTTGTTACAAACAACATATAAAATAATATAAATAAATAATTTAGTAGTCCCTACATTTTATGAAACGCACCCTGGTCCAATACTATTTAGATATTGTCCGCTTTGGCCCAAATCCAACAACTTAGGCCTCACGGTGTTAAAACGCGTCTGCATGTATTGGATTCACATCTTACTAATAAACCTCAATCACCCCCTCTCCATTTCCGACGTGAGATTCAGTTCATTCCTGCCCCCATCACCATCCCTTAGGGCCGCTCTTTGCTCAGACCTTCTACCCCAGCACCACCCTCTCTGGACCGGGTCGTTACAGGCCCACCAGCTTCCGCCTGGTTCGTCCGTGAACCACACATCATACGTGGAGAGTCGGCTCTGATACCAATTGTAACACCCTGGTCCAATACCATGTAGATATTGTCCGCTTTGGCCCAAATCCAACACCTTGGACCTCACGGCTTTAAAATGCATCTGCATGTATTGGATTCACATCTTACTAATAAACCCCAATCACTCCATCTCCATTTTCGATGTGGGATTCAGTTCATTCTTGCCCCCATCACCATCCCTTAGGGCCGCTCCTTGCTCAGGCCTTCTACCCCGGCGCCACCCTCTTTAGACCGGATCGTTACGCTATTTAGTCATCATATTTTAATGACACATTTTTTAATTTTTGTTCAGTTTAACCCTCGGTCGCAGGAACCACCTCTACCATGAAAAATTCCCGAATCCCGGTAGTTGGAACTATTCCTATTATAAATGGTGTCAACCTTCTATTTCTAACAAATTAAGGTTGCTAGTGTAGTGGTTAATTAAGTCATTAAGTTTGAATTTACTTACAAAATTCAACTTGATTAATATATGATAGGCGATAAATTTCTCTAAGTTTATTCAAAATGACTCAAGCTTATTTTCATAATCTAAATTAAGTAAGTTCGATTTAACTGCTGAGTTAATTTACACGTTTGTGCAGAAAAAGAATGACGAAAGTAAGATTAATTTGTTTTGAACAAACTTAGAGAAATTCATCGCCTATTATATATAAATCAAGTTAAATTTTTTAATTAAATTCAAACCTAATGACGCAGTTAACCACTAGAAACCTTAATTTGTTAGAAACATATGGTCGAAACCATCCATAATAGGAGTAGTTCCAACGGTTGGGGTCAGAAACTATCCATGGTAGGAGTAGTTCCGGCGACCGGAGCTAAACTATTAAATAGAATAAAGATAAAAAAAACTAAAAGATGTGTTATTAAAATATAAGGATTAAATAGCGTATTAGATAAAATATAGGGACTAATAAACTATTTAAATTCACATTTGAGAAAAGCAAATATATAAGGAGTAATTTATTTTATATATATGGATTATTTGTTAATGAGTATTTTTAAAAAAATATATAAATTTATTAAGATAATTTATAATACCAAATTACAAAATACTGCACTATAAATACAATACGGAAATATATACATTATATATTCTTCCAACATACAAAATTAATTCAAAACTAAAAGTATCCCAAATTTAATTACGTGAAAAGAGACATAATTAAGTCATGCATGATGATGATATATAATTTTATAAGGCAAAAACCATTCTGAGATCCCTGATCTTTTATTATTTGGTGTATTAAGCCCTCGATCTTTCATTTAGATACATTGAGTTCCTGATTTTTTATTATTTGGTGTATTAAGCTCTTGATCTTTCATTTAGACACATTGAGCCATTGATCTTTCATATATAGATGTATTAGGCCCTTTCGTGAATCAATTCATATATGGGTGTATTAAGGGCTTGTTTGGTTAGTTTTATATAACAACGTTTAGCATTTTCTTTGGACACTGCATCATTTTGAGCTTTTCACGAAAAGCTCTTTTTTAGAGCTTTTAATGAACAGTTGTTTGTAGTTGCTTGGTATTGATAAAATTATTCTTTTTATTTCCACAAGATGTATTTGCTTTTTAACATTATTTTTTATTTTTAGAAAATAATTATCGAAAAACAAGGTTTTGTTGTGTTCAACAAATTTTTAATTTTTAATTTAAATTATTTTTATTAATTTGTATAATAAACTTTTTATTTTATAATTTATTTGTTGATTAATTTAAAACATGTCCATATTAGACATTTTAATTTAAAGCGTATCCATATTAGACATTTAAAACATGTCCATACTAGATATTTTATTTTATAATTTATTTATTAATTAATTTAATTTATTTGTTGAATCAAACATGCCCTTAATACACCTATATATGAATTGATTTATAAAAGGGCATAATACACCCATATATGAAAGATCAAGGGCTCAATGTATCTAAATGAAAGATTGAGAGCTTAATGCACTATATAATGAAAGATCAGAGGCGTAATGTGTCTAAATAAAAAATCAGGGGCTTAATGCACCAAACAATAAAAGACCAGATACTTCAATATACTTTTTTCCATTTTATAATGATGATGATCTTCATTTACAATAATAAGTAGTTTTTTTTTTTTTTTTAAGAAATTTGCAATAATAGTACTTTACTGTATCCAACCATATCACAAATACATTACTTCTAAATTCTTTTTCTTCCGATTTCTATTTTATTTATTTTATATTTAGGAATAAGGTGTAAAATAATCAACAACAATTTTATTGTTAATATCTAAAATTATGCGTAATAAGGAGTAAAGTTACCCTTAATATTAGTAAGTTATGTCAATTTATTATATTTTCAGTTATAAATTTTGTCATCTATATTTCACATGTACTTCATTTTATCACTCACTAGTAACGTATGTATTACTTTGAGCTCTTAATTTAACTTTAATTATTTTTAAAAAAAACACCATTATAGGTTATTTTACATTTTTCTAGACTGATTGATAATTTGTTACTTGATATTGGTTACGTGTCCAAACCATGATGCTGATCCGACGTCGTGTTTGTGCCTACAAAACAGTGTGCACATCAGACGGGGCCGGAGTTTGGTAAACCTGCTCTGATGCCTAAGTCAGTTCTTAGTTAGGACCGAATGAAATGGTATGGACTAGTTTAGAGATAGTAGTTAATGTACCGAACCTTGTGCCTATACTTGTGTATTTATAGTGTTTGATTAGGTTTAACGTTGCCACCTTCTTTGAGAATCCTTGCGGAGCTAGGATTCCTGACCCCTTAAAGAGCCCGAGTCCTAGAGAGAATCCTTTGTCTCGTAGGATTCTAGAAGATATTTGAAGTGCTGAGGTTTAGACCTTGCGGGTCATGATGGGCTGCCGCTCGTTGGGCGTGGGCCGCCTAGATCGGTTCAGACATGTTGAAGTGAGTCTTGGGCTATCTTGGACGCGTTTGGGCCCTTATCACACATTGAGCTTAGGTCTTAATGAGGATAATGATAATGTCATGCACGTGATATCATTTAGTCTGATATCATTAATTAAAGTCTTGATTGAACTTTAATTTTTTTTTAGAATTAATTATTTTCAATTAAACACCATTATATTGTAAGTTTTAATACAATTATAGATTTAGATAATTTAATGGCTTAATACATCATTTGCCTCCTACACTTGTCCAAAAAGCTTGATTGGCCTCCTGAACTTTCAAAGAGTTTTGATAGTCTCCCCCAACTTACATAAAATATCCTGATAGCCCCTTTAATTTGCTTAAAATGTTATTAATTAATTACTCACTTGCAAAAAAGTAAGTTGCATAAAAAATGTGTATTGCAAGCAACTTGAAAAGGTAAAACGGCTAAGGTCGAGGTACATTAGGTTACATTAAAGAGGACAAATTTTACAGTTGAGTTACATTAAGTTATGTTACGCTAAGTTACATTAAGTTTCGTTAAGTTAAGTTAAGTTAAGTTAGGTTACATTAGGTTATGTTACGTTACGCTACGTTACGTTATGCTATATTATGTTACATTACATTATGTTAAGTTACGTTACGCCAAGTCACAATAAGTTATGTTACGTTACGTTAGTTTATGTTAAGTTATATTACACTAAGTTACAATAAGTTACCTTATGTTAGGTAACGTTATGTTATATTACGTCACGTTACGTAATGTCATGTCACGTCACGTCACGTTACATCATGTCAAGTTACATTACATTACGTTACATCATATTACATCACGTTATGTTATATTACGTCACGTCACTCTATGTTAGGTTACGTGACATTAAGTTATGTTACGTTACGTGACATTACGTTATGTTACGTCACGTTATGCCACATTACATTATGTTAAATTAAGTTACATTCTGTTAGGTTACATTAAGTTACATTACATTATGTTACGTTACGTTACGTGACGTTATGTCACATCACGTCACGTCATATTACGTTACTTCTTGTTATGTTCTATCACTTTACGTTATGTTATGTTATGTCACATTGATGCAATCCGAACTAGTCACGAATATGCGCTCAAGGCGATCCCCACTACAACGGCTCTACAACTAAGTGATAAATATACCCCGTCGTATCAAGTAATAATCTGGTTAAGTCTAGGTATCGAATTCACGAGACTTATACCCTCAAGTATTAAACTACTTGATTCTATACGTTATCTAGGCGGTGAATACTTTAGATTGGTGTGGTAACAATTATAACTACTCCTAAATTATGGGTGAGACAGTTTTTATGT
The DNA here is from genome assembly GCF_963576675.1 of Euphorbia lathyris. Taxonomy (NCBI): domain Eukaryota; kingdom Viridiplantae; phylum Streptophyta; class Magnoliopsida; order Malpighiales; family Euphorbiaceae; genus Euphorbia; species Euphorbia lathyris. Next base: position 91,719,810 of record NC_088913.1, read on the forward strand.
ATTTCAAACCCTTATAGAATGATACGGGTGGCGATAAGTTACAACATATGACAAATAATACTTCAGAATATATACGAATAACAATTTACTCTTGCAAAGACGATTACCTATAAACCGAACAACTCCATGAGGTTCTTAGTGTTGGTGTGCCCTAGTTCATAGCCATTGGTTCTTATAAAATGTATTTGTGTCACATTAATAAAGGCATCAATCTAGTTCATTTATATCTTGTGCTATAATATGAATAGAGAATCCATTGATTGATAATCATAAAACCATATCCCAAGTCTATTCTACCATGGGAATGATTAGGATCACAGACTTGTATATTCGACGACTGTATGGTAGTAATTGATACTAGCCATAACACTTGATAAGTCAGTTGTGGATATGGGTACGTATTGTATACATGTGACTGGATCAATCCGCTCAAGAAAACTACATGGTGGTTGTGTCATTAGTTTTCTTAAGTAGGTCTCTAACTGTCTTCAAACCAGATTTCATTATAATATCGATGTGGGATCTGGTTCACTTTGACATACGCCTAACAGGTCTGTAACAGGATGCCAAATACGGGTATGATTGGGTGAGCAGGTGAACACATTAGTATTGATAGTGAAGTGATGGAATTACCACTCACATAACAGTGAGATGATATCACAGGCCACTTGATAAGTGAGATTGATAAGTGTGTGGCCACATCTTGATAAGTAGTTTACTTATCTGATTCATTAATCTACTTAAGATCAAGAAATATCATAAACATCAGAGAGGATGACAGCCGCCATGCCTCCAGTTTATAATATCGATATCAAATGGTAAAAGACGTTAAGAGATAACTACAGGGTCTCTGCATCTTTAGACTGCTGAAACTCTGTCTTAGTTAAGGGCAGTAATGGTTTGCTAGAACCCACTTACTGCCTGTGGACCATAAGCCCACTGCTAGCTAAGGACAGTCCCATAGGATCGTGCACATCGAACATCTGAGTTAGAACTTATAGAACGGTATATTGGAGAGATGGAATTAATTAATTGATTGATAATAAAATGTCAAGGTAATTAATTAGTGGTTGATTAATTAATTAATTGATACTTTGTATCAAGGTAATTAATTAATGGATTTAGGAGTTGAGTATTTAATTGATTAATTAGTTTACGGAATGTAATTAATTAATTTGTAAATTAATAAAACTGCATTCGGTGAACAATTAATTAAATTAATATGTCAATTTATTAATTAGTGTTGTTTATTTAATTGGGGTGATTAAATTTAATCTAATTATAACTAATTGCATAAAATAAATACTATTGGTATTTATTTAAGTAATTAGATTAGTATTGGATTAGTTTTGTAATTAGCCAATTAACCCTAAACCTAATTGATTTAGGAATACACTTGATAACTTGCTGGATCCGCTTTGATGTTCTTTGCCGGAGTTACCTGCAAAACAAAACCGGAGACAGGATCTCCGGGAAAACTCTCCGACGATCAAGTCAGTTTTTGTAAGGATGAGTCTATAATTTAGCAATAGCTCTGTGGGAAAAAAAATGTGAACGTACCTCCTCCCTTATTCTTAAGGCCTTTTATAGGTATTTTTGGGTAACCGCCGAGGGCGGTTACTCCTTAGTGGGCCACGTTCTGAGGGCGGTTCCCCCTTTTTAGGCCATGTCCCTTTCGTGGTTTTCATGGCAACGAACATGGTTCTGAGTGGGAGTCTTGTCGCTCCGTTTAGGAATTAGGGGCGGTTTACTCGCTGCGTCCGCTTCCTTCATTCGGGTCCCGTCCAATCTTAGCCCATGGGGCTTTAATATGGGCTGGGCTTGCAAAATGAGTATAACCCGTTTTGGGCTTCGCGGGTTATCACATGCCTCCCCCTTGGTCTAGCAAGAGCCCTTTTAGGGTCTTTTTATAGGGGACGCTTCGTCTTTGTCCGATTATTTCAAAGTTTTTGAATTTGTGCATTTCCCCTCTTTCATTTTCTCCGGCGTCGACCTTTTAATTCCGTTACTTCTTTTCCGGCGTTGACCTCTTAATCCCGTCACTTCACTGTGTTGTCTTTTTCATGTAAGTTTTTCTTTTCACATTTGCTCCTTGTTCGGCTTTTTGCTTCTGTTTTCCTTTTATCGATCATGTCAGACCTCGACTTCGCGCCGTTTGACGACGATTATGTCCGCGAGGTCTCTAACGAGGTCGAAGAGATGGTTGAGGAAGCTTCAACTAGCTCTCTTGGGTGTAATTCTCATCCCGCCGACTTCCTTCATCTGGCGAATACAACCGACGAGGGTTTAGGTTTTGACCCCAAAAAGTTGATTCCGCCACCTGTCCCAACCCCTCGTTTGTTACCCAAGAAGGACAGGTCGGGAAGTCTGGTCTGTCAAGAGACAATCGATGATTTGCGGGAGCATTATCCCTGGCTCCGAGGTCTCGAGACGATCATTCCTGGAGAGGATAGGGGGCCGGGCGATTACCCAAAGGGGTACTTCACTGTTTTCGTGGCCCAGATTATCTGCGGCTTCACTTATCCGCTAGCGGATGAGATTGCTTCCGTCTTAGGCGGTTATGGAATCGCGCCCGGGCAACTGCATCCTAACGGCTGGGCCGATTTGACTTTGGACAAATTTTTGGCGGATTGTTTGGAGGTTCCCTTTTCGCTCAAGATCTTCTCCAAGCTCCACCATTTCAAAAGCTCGGCGGGGTATTTCACTTTCATCCGCCAGAGCGGATACTATGGTTTTGACGAGAAGCTGAACAAGATCCGCGAGTGGGATCGATCTTACTTTTTTATCAAGTTTAATGAGGAAAACCTGAACTTCCTTCATTGCTGGAGCCGACCCAACGTAAAGAGTTTGAACTTCGGGTATCCCAGCCAGGAAGAATCCGCCGTTATCAAGTTCCTGAAGAGCACTCCACCTTTTGTATGGACATACGATCAGGCCTTTCATATGCTAAGGAGCCGAGTAGCGATTGCATACCGCGAGGGGGATCGCGTTGTCTATATTCCTTATCGCGTTTTTGTGCAAGGTACTTTTTATTTCCAAGTTGATGGTTTCTTTTAACCCTTTGCAGGGGTGATCCTTTATCTCAAATCGCTGCAGATCGAGAGGCCAAAGCCCTGGCGAGAAGAAAGAAGCGGATGACGGAAACCGCTTCCGTTGTAGGGGCGGATCCTTCTGGAGGGACGATTCCTTCTATTGGGGCGGCTTCCCCGGTTAGGGCTTCCGCTTCACAAGGTCCTGCTTCTGCCTCCGAGGATCTTCCTTTAACTAGGAAGCGGAAGATAAGTGCGGATATAGAGTCTTCTTGTTCTAAAAAGAAGAACACTTCTGTGTCCCTTACTGTTGGCGGCGCACCTGTATCCGCCTCGTCTAAAGGAAAGAGCAGTACCCCCATTCACGAGGTATCTTGATCTACTCCCTCTCGTATTGCTACTTTTTCCTCATGAGCTATCTGCCACTCCTTGATATTTTTCTTTATGCTCTTGCAGCCAATCCCCGATATTAGCGGATGGTGGACTAGGACTTTCGGCCTGGCCGTGAACTTCTCTTGCAAGGATATTGTATCTTCCATATGCAATGTCCTCGGGCGACTTCCCTCTGCCTCCCGTGTGCACGAGCAAGTATCGCTCCCTACTGCTGTGGAAGGGATCGAGAAGCGTTCTGTAGAGGTATATTATTGCTTTGTCCTTTCGCTTTCAAATATCTTGTGTTCATTGTAACCGCATATTTCTATTCGCCCATTTTTATTTGTGAGACGTGTTATATGCAGATTATCAATTTCGCTGAGGGCATTCTCCGAAGGGATGCAGAGCGAGCCCAGGAGTTGGAAAGTCTTGGCATGGAATTGGCGACTCAGAAGTCGCTTTATGATGATGTCCAAGGGAAGGTGAAGGTCCTAGAGGGCACCTGTCAGAAGGCCGTGGGCGAGAAGGAGGAGGCCCTTAAATCCCTTCAGGCCAAGTCCGATGAACTGTAAAAAGCCCTCGATGACCTAGCTGCTTTCAAGGAGGCCCAAAAGAAGAGGGTTGAGGAGATTTTGGCTGAAGATGGCGCCCGCATCTACTGGTATGGGGAGCGGATTCATGCGGCTTATGAGCACGGGCATCAGGGTCTAGTACTTAACCGCCCCAAAGTTCCCATCCCTGAAAAGGATTTAACTGGGGAGTGGGATAAGCTGGAAGCCGAGGATGCTGATATGGATGAGGTACTCTTCTTAGATTGGAAGAGTCTTCAGGATCCTCCGATTAGCTACGAGATCCCTATTCAGCCCGCGGAAGGAGAGGCACCCCAAGCCGTTTCTCAACCTGTGCAAGAGGTACCTCTCACCGAAGAGGTTACTGAAGCGGTTACCGATTCAAGGGTCGAGGATTCGCTTGAAGTAGATCCTCCTACCGGAGGAGATGAGGGAGTTGCCGCAGTCCAGGAGGGCATTAGGGGCGAAGGAGAGGAAGCTGTAGCGTAGCTTAACTTATATTTGGACTTTTGTATGTAAAAACCATGTAACAAACCGCTCTGATATATATATTTTCTTTCGGTTGTTGGTTTTCATATGTGTGTGATTGTCACTTTTTTGCCCTTTATATGTGCCCTTTGTCTTTTTGCCGACTCCATATTTGTGTTTCTTCATAGCTAGGGTGGCCAGACCCTTTTTGCAATTTTGAGTACTCGTTTATCCGCTTAATTTTATGCCTTAACTTATAATTCTTCTTTCGAAAATAATCATAAGTTTTGATCATAAGGTTTTGCGAGTGATGCGTAATCATGCATCCGCCTTTCTTTAACAGGCAACACGTTTATGTGTTTTTGATTTTAACCCTAAGGTTTTTTGATTTTAACCCTAAGGTTTTTTGCGAGTGATGCGTAATCATGCATCCGCCTTTCTTTAAGAGGCAACACATTTATGTGTTATTGATTTTAACCCTAAGGTTTTTTGCGAGTGATGCGTAATCATGCATCCGCCTTTCTTTAAGAGGCAACACATTTATGTGTTTTTTGTAAGGAATCCGCGTTTTGTTGTAACATACTGAGTGAATGTAATAACTTTTATTGATGACGAGAAAAAGTTTATTACATATGTACACCAATTGTGCGGGATCGAAGCCTCATTAAAACCTTTTATCAGAAAACCCAGTGGGAAAAACTCATAAAAGGAAAAAGAGTACTCGTCATTTCCTCGAACTACTCGGCCTTTCTATATAGGCGTAGATTCTCTAGATTCCAGGTGCGCGGGAGCTTCTTTCCGCTCATTTCTTCTATTTCAAAAGTGGCTGGTCCCAGCTTCTTGGATACTTTGTATGGTCCGATCCAGTTGACGCCCAGTTTGCCTTTGCCATCTCTGGATTGTATTTTATCCGCTTTTTTCAAGACCAAGTCGTTTTCGTTGATTATTACTTTTCGCATTCTTCTGTCATGGTATTTCTTGATTCTATTGCGGTACATGGCCATTCGCATGTAAGCTTTCTCTCTTCGTTCCTCCACAGAATCCAAAGCATCTCTGATGTTGATAGGATTTTGTGTGTCGCAATAATAAATTGTCCGATCTGTGGGCGACTTGATTTCAACAGGTAGGACTGCTTCGGCTCCATAAACTAGCGAGAAAGGTGTTTCGCCTGTTGCTGCCTTTACAGAGGTTCTGTATGCCCACAACATATGGGGTATCTCATCCGCCCAACCTGTTTTTTTGTCACCTAGCCGCTTCTTAATTCCTTGAACCATGGCCCTGTTGGTAACTTCTGTCATACCATTTGATTGGGGATGGTTTACAGAAGAAAAATGATTCTTGATTCCCATGCTTTCGCAGTATGTTTTGAACTTGGCACAGTTGAACTGGGTGCCATTATCGGTTATAAGCTTCTGCGGGATCCCAAATCGCATGATAATGTTCTCTCGTAAGAACTCGATCATTCGCTCAGGTGTTTGTGCGGTTACTGCCTCCGCTTCTACCCATTTGCTGAAGTGGTCTACTGCGACTATCAAATACTTCCTTTTCTTTGTTGTTTCTGGGAATGGGCCCACTATATCAATTCCCCATGTTGCGAATGGCCACGCCGTCATTATAGTGATTTGTTCAGCTCCGGGAACATACTTTTCATTCGCATGGATTTGACAGTTGTGACATTCCGCAACCATCTTCTGGGAATCTTCCACCACATTGGGCCAGTAGTATCCCAGCAGTTTGACCTTTCTTGCCAATGCCGCCGAAGCTTCGTGCGCGCCACAAATTCCTTCGTGTAGTTTTCGCAGCACATAGTCCCCTTCATTGCGACTAACGCATTTCAACCATGGACATGTGTACGATTTCCGATACAAAGTTCCATCCCGCATTGAGTATCGTGCCGACTGCCCAATTATTTTTCTGGCTAAGCTCTTATCAACCGGCAAATCTCCCTGCTCCAGATATTGACGGATTGGCATCCGCCAATCTTCATCGTCTTCCAGTTCCTCGATGATCATAATCTGATCAACCTCGAATGCTGGTGCCGATTTTATTTCCAAGCTGCATGCTTTTTGACTCCATGGTTCTCTACTTGCCGCTGCCTTTGCCAATTCGTCAGCTTTTGCATTTTGGCCTCGTGGAACATGCACCATCTCCCAAACGACTCCCTTGTGCGTTAACTCTTGTGTCAATCGGCCGACTACCTAATGGTATTTTACGAGCTCCCCCTGTTTCACCAGATAATTTTTTGTGATTTGGTTTATCATGAGTTTGGAATCGCTGTAGATTACCACTCTTTCTGGGGTGAGTTCATTGAGCAACTTCAATCCGCATATCATTGCTTCATACTCTGCGGCATTATTGGTAGTTTTGAAAGTTAATTTTGCTGCGTAGCATAGGCGGATAACCTCCGGACCTTTGATGACGATTCCTAGCCCAGCTCCGTCTGCAGATAAGGCCCCATCTGTGTACATGCTCCACTCTTCTTTTTGTGCCTTTGGACATTCATCATCATCCCAGGTGAATTCGTTCACGAAGTCGGCGAGCACTTGGCTCTTTAGTGCTGGTCTTCCTTCATAGCGGATATCGAATTCGCCCAGGCGAATTGACCATTCCATCAACCGGCCGGATGCGTCAGGTTTCTGCAGTACCTTTCGCACTGGGATGCCAGTTCTCACAATGATAGTATGCACCTGAAAGTATGGTTTCAATCTAGCCGCCGTGGTTATCACTGCGAGGGCCATTTTGTCCAACTTCGAATACCGGAGTTCTGCATCCTTCAGGACTTTGCTCATGTAGTACACTGGATATTGTTGCCCTTCTTCTTCTCGCACCATCACAGTGCATATCGCCATGCTGGTGACAGATACATAAAGAAACAAATCTTCTCCGTCTTCCGGCCTGCTCATTAAGGGCGGATAACATAGTAATCGCTTTATCCCCTCAAATGCTTCTTGACAATCCGGCGTCCATTCAAAGGACTTGGATTTTTTGATGGCATTGTAGAAAGGTAGACATCGCCTAGCTGAGCATGATATGAATCGCCCTAATGCCACCAACCGCCCGTTCAGTCTCTGTACTTCCCTTATGTTCCTTGGCGTCTTCATCTCCATTACTGCTTTAACCTTCTCAGGATTCGCCTCAACCCCTTTGCCGCTAACAATGAAACCCAGGAACCTTCCCGCTCTTGCTCCTAATGTGCATTTCTCTGGGTTCAATTTGAGGCCATATTTGATCAACACTTCTAGGATTTCTTTGATATCCCGCGGGTGGTCTTGCATTTTCTTGCTTTTGATGATCATGTCATCAACATAGATCGAGAAGTTCTCACCGGATTTGTCTGAAAATATCTTGTTCATCATCCTCTGGTATGTTGCTCCCGCGTTTTTCAATCCAAAGGGCATCACCTTGAAGCAATAAGTCGCCTGGTGAGTTATGAATGATGTTTTGATTTCATCCGCCTTCTCCATGGGTATCTGATGGTAACTGGATTTCACGTCGGTGAATGATAAAGCTTCATATCCTGCAGTTCCATCTACCAATATATCAATGTTAGGAAGTGGATACATATCTTTCGGACATGCCTTGTTCAAGTCTTTGAAGTCGACGCACATTCTGTACGTTCCATTCGGCTTTTTGACTAGCACCACATTGGCTAACCACTCCGGATAGGTGACTTCTCGAATTGCATCTGACTTTAGCAAATCCGCCACTGCTTTTTCAATCGCCTTTTGCCGCTCAGGAGCATGTCCCCTCTTCTTTTGCCGCACTGGGGTTGCCCCTTTGTCTACATTCAACCGATGGGTTGCTACGTCTGGGCTTATTCCTTTTAACACTTCATTTGGGGCGGCAAATGCCGACTCACATTGGATCAATACCTCGGTAATGGCCTTCTTTGTTTCCTCTGAGAGTCCAGCCGCTATTCGCACGTTCTTGTCATTCGAGATGGCGAATAGTTCCGTTTCTCCCAATGCTTCCGCCGGGAGCTTCTCTTCGACTTTATCCTCCTCTTCCGGTTTTGGTTCAAGTGATAATGTATAGGCCTGTTGAGATACAAGTTGATCACCTTCAACTATGACTCGCCCTTGGTGTGTTGGAAAATGTAACGTTAAATGCTTCATTGAGATGAGCGACTCCGTCTCCGACAGGAATGGCCGTCCCAGAATTATGTTGTAGGCCAGTGGGAGATCAACAATTGCGAATTCTAAATCACCTCGCCATTTTAGATTCTTATCGCCCATTTCTGCCTCCAACACCACCTGCCCACTTGTTTGGGAGGATTGACCCCCAAAACCAGTTACATCCATGAAGGTGTGTTCCACCCGCTCGTCGTTGATTCCCAACTTGTTGAATGCTGTCCGGGTAATGACATTGCAAGAACTGCCTGTGTCGATAAGGACCCGTTTGACGTCCCATCCTTCAACGGCCATCGTGATCACCAGGGCATCCGCATGTGGCTCCGTGATTCTCGCAAATGAGTAATTGAGGGCATCCCCCCTATGTGTATTGCTCTTTCGCCGTTCACGGCGAGTTCTTTTTGTTGGAGGCTCATAGATTCTGCCTGCTATCACATTTATCACCCCTTTCTTCTGCTTCTTTTCTGGCCGTGTTTCTCCCTCATGCGGGAGCGTTGTTTTCTCATCAGCTGTATCTTTTCTTACAAATTGACTCAGCTTGCCTCTCTCGATCAGTTTTTCTATTTCCTTCTTCAGTTCGTAGCAATCATCTGTGTCATGGCCATTCAACCTGTGGAACCTGCAATATTTGTTAGGATGTCGCCCCAAACTGGTTCGACCTTTTACCTCGGGGAACCACACATCCTTCTTCAGAGGGCTCTTTTCGATCCAAAGTAACACCTCCTGGCGAGTCGTGTTTAGTGGCGTGTGATATCCTCCACCTTGAAAGGGACGATCGCCTCTTCGAACAAAATTACTTTTGGACTGGGTCTGACGCCGACTGTCCGAAGTGGTTCTAGCGGCATCTCTTTCTCGCCGAGTTTGGGCCCTATGTTCCCTGTTGACATCATCCACTTCCATGAATTCCTTTGCTATCTTCATGAGCTCGGCTACAGTGCGTGGTTTGTTACGGATGATTTCTTCCCACATGCTCCAATCTGTGGTTCCATCCGCCATGATGTTGCGAATACTCACGATATCTGGGTTCTACAATCGCACCAGGATATCGTTAAAGGCGACAACAAATTCCCTTAGGGAATTGTAGTTCCTCTGTTTGATCTCCTTCAGCTGCCTATCTGTCACATCTACTGCTTTACAGCCCACGAACTTCGCACATAAATCCCGACTATATTGTTGCCAATTGTGAATATATTCTGCCGGTAAAGATCGAAACCAATCAGATGCCGCACCGCCCAAAGTTGTCGAGAATAACCTGCAAATTATGCTTTCGCTTGCCCCTGCAACATCCATTAACTCTCTGTAGTTCCTGATATGAGCCTCAGGGTCAGAATTTGGATCCCCATAGTATTTTGGTATGGCAGGCGCTTTGATTCTATGATCTGGAATGAATTCCCGTAACGAAGGGGCAAAAGGTGAATCGCTCTGGATCTCTGCTCTCGGCCTAGGCGAGTACCCCATTCGCTCCATCATGCTTCGTAATTGATCTTCTAAGTCAATATCGGGTATTCGCCGGACTTCTTCCATCCGTTGCTGGTGAATTCTGGGTGGCATCCATCCGCCCATCGGTGTTGAGACGTGTGCCTATTGGGGGACTAACCGCTGTCCCGTTATAGGATCAAAGTTCCATGTGTGCTCTCGCCCAGGAGTCATCAACTCCGAATGTCTGGGAGGAAAAGGTTCCACTTGCTGTGGCGGAAGAGTGCCTTGCACTCCTGGCAATGGTTGGGATGGCTGCCAGGTCGGATGTATCGTCGTAATGAGATCTGGGTGCGAGTAGTTGCTCGGGTGGCTGTGTGGGTTTGTGCGACTACTCTGGCCCACTTGATTTGGTGCCTGAGATGGCTGCGGGAGGGCCGACATGACAAGGATAGTCGGTGATTGTGTTGAGATAACCACAGGTTCTTGAGGAGCAGCCGCCACGGCGGTATTGTGTTCGGCGAGGGCCGTTAGTAAATTAATCATTCGATCTCCAGCCGCCTGGCTCATGTTCTAAGCCAAGACTTGTCCAGCCATCTGTACGAAATCACTATTGGACATTTCCATCTCAGTTTGCACTTGGACCTCCAATAACGGACTCAATTGTCCCGATGAGCTAGGCACCACAGGTTGTGTACTTGCAGGTTGCGAATTCGCAGTCCGTGGTCCCCTGGAGTTCATACTGGTTGTTCTAGTGGTAACGTCGGTCGTTCGTGATGGTTCTGACATGTTCTTCATGTACCTTTAACCAAATGTTGGTAAAAAAGGTCCACGTTCACCGCACCAATGACAACTTGCTGGATCCGCTTTGATGTTCTTTGCCGGAGTTACCTGCAAAACAAAACCGGAGACAGGATCTCCGGGAAAACTCTCCGACGATCAAGTCAGTTTTTGTAAGGATGAGTCTATAATTTAGCAATAGCTCTGTGGGAAAAAAATGTGAACGTACCTCCTCCCTTATTCTTAAGGCCTTTTATAGGTATTTTTGGGTAACCGCCGAGGGCGGTTACTCCTTAGTGGGCCACGTTCTGAGGGCGGTTCCCCATTTTTAGGTCATGTCCCTTTCGTGGTTTTTATGGCAACGAACGTGGTTCTGAGTGGGAGTCTTGTCACTCCGTTTAGGAATTAGGGGCGGTTTACTCGCTGCGCCCGCTTCCTTCATTCGGGTCCCGTCCAATCTTAGCCCATGGGGCTTTAATATGGGCTGGGCTTGCGAAAAGAGTATAACCCGTTTTGGGCTTCGCGGGTTATCAACACTATATATATAAATTAAACTCCCTAACCCTAATTAACATATATTCAATATTCGGCCACCATATACTCAAGAATGAGTTCGGCCACTAACATTATTGAAAAGTAAGGAATCTTTGGATAATTACTTATTCTCTCCAGTTCTTCCTCCGTTCTTCGGCTATCACCGGTTTTAGCTCGATAGCTGTTCGTGCACCTGACTACAGAGATCTTACTACTTTGTGGATTCTTCAGCCGTCTCTAAGAGAGACAGTCCGGGTAAGTTTTTATCCCTAAACGGATCCAAAAGGTTTTATTCAATCAATGGCTAACGGACAAAGATCAAACTAAAGGGATTAGAAATAAATTTTGAACCGCAATTCCGCAGCGCTACAGTTGATTAACTGGCTTTAATCCCTAACAGTGGTATCAGAGACATGGTTTAGTCCGTTTTGATTGATTGAAAATTAATAAGATTTGGTTTTTTATTATTTTTCCAATTCAGTTTTGAGAATTCCTATTAATTCCTCGTGTAGAAATTGTTCTAGGAAGTTTTCTATTTATTATTTCGGTCTGTATTTTGTATTATTTGGTTCTGAAATTATTTTGAAATAATTGAAAATTAAATAAAGAAATACAACAGCAATTTTATTAAACAGTGATTTAAAAAAATAGTTTCGGACACGGAATAGCATTCGCGGGACTGCTGTCCACGAACAGCAGCCCCGCGGCTGCTGTTGGGCGGACAGCAGCACTAATGCTGTCCATTAGACAGCAGCCACGGGGCTGCTGTATGCGGACAGCAGCCCCGTCGCTGTCCCCGGTCCGTTAAAAATTCAGAATTAGTCTAATTTTGGATTTAACGGGACTGATTTTAATCTTTAAAAAGTTCACGGGTATTTTAATAAAATCAGGGCCCTAATACCGTTTAATTTATTAAACATGTTTTGAATGAAAACTAATTGGTATTAAAATGTTTTTTTATTGGCATGCATATTTAATTTTAATCGAATTGATAATTTGTGTAAAACTGAATATGGTTAATTTGTGAAATTGGCCCAATAAACCGTGACACCGGTTTAAATTGGGAGGGCTAAATTTTGGATATTTTATGACCCTAAAATTCAGAGGGAGCAAAATTATAATTTTGCATACAAATGGATGTTAACCATTTGGGCCTTTATGGGCCTTAGTCACATATGGTAAAATTGGCGATTTCACCCTAAGTAACTTGGCTTAACTTTATTAGATGATTTTGGAATGTCATGATCATGCATTATATTTGTATGTCTTACCGTGCAGCAATGTGTTATAGAGTTTTATGGGCACTAAATTAAAGTCGGTTTGTAATTTAATTTATTTTGGGAAATATGGCTTGTGTGCCATTCTTTTATTAATGTAATTTTAGAATAGGTTCTATTCATAAAATTGTAATTGGTCGTGAAGAAGCTCAGATGGTCCAAGCCCATGGTGGGAGTCCAAGGAGACTTGAAGCAAGCCCGTGAAGATTAGATAGTATATCTAGTTTCACTAGGATGTATTATAAGGCCCATAGAGTCTCTATGTTTATTTTGATTATACAATTGCTTAGTATAACATGAAATATAAGTAGCAACGATCACCAGATCATCACCCGCGATAATTATATGTTAAAGCCGTATCGCTTAATTAATCCGGATAATGAAATATTGAGTCGCTTAAAAGTGCTTTCCAGATTCACACCTCTTCCTCCCAGGTAGTACTACAGTGTATGACGTGCCCTAGCAGGTATGCTGTAGTAATTACTGGGCCGTCGAGGGTTAGGATACTTTGGTATGGCTAACACGTGTATGGTGGTTGGACTCAATGTGGGTAGCATTAGCTCAGAGCGGGCCCTAAGCACAGATAGGCTAAGTGTCACAAAGCCCATCAAACCAAGAGTCCTTGCGGAGGATTGGATAGTTTATCCTACCAAATCATCAATGGTCGACGGCGGAGCCCTAGCTCGGTCTATTATTGATGGATTGTGGATCTTGGTCAAGATAACCAAATAAATATCACCAATAACAAATTAAAATGGATTATTAATTTGATCTTTGGCTTAAGCCCTTTATTCTAACTCTAATGTAATTTTTCCACGTAGATAAAAATCACCAAGTTACATAAAAGAAACAATGAATGCAACAAGCAACAACTTACTCAGACCACTCCTGGAAAAGGAAAAACTTTCAGGGACTGATTTCCTTGACTGTCCTATGAACTCACAAAAGGTTTGTAGACACGAGTGGAAGGGATCTATACTGATTGCTACCTTACCAGCCAACAAAGGGAACACACCTAAGGGAAAGACCAAGTCCAAGTCTAAGGCGAACGCCCAAAAGGCCAAGTCAAAGACAAGGAAGGCGGCATCTCCTAAGGGTAGGTTGGCCTTGGCAGATGATATCTGTCACGAGTGTAATGAGAAGGGACACTGGAAGAACACATGTCAAAAGCTAAGGGAGAAACAGAAGGCTAAAGCTTCTGGTTCTGGCATTTATGTTGTTGAGATAAATCTGGCTATTTCTACATCTTGGGTTTTAGACACTGGATGTGGTACTCACATTTGTTCAAATGTGCAGGGACTGAGAAATAGGAGGTTGTTAGGATCTGGTGAAGTGGATCTTCGAGTCGGCAATGGTGCTCGTGTAGAGGCCTTGGAGATCGGAGATTACACTTTAGAGATGTCTACTGGTTTAGTTTTAGAACTTAGAGATTGTTGTTTTGTACCTGCAATGCGCAGGAATATTATCTCAGTTTCTATGTTGGATATTTCCGGTTTTAATTTTAATATTGGACGTGGTAGGATTTCTATACATCGTGGCAATATTGTTTATGGAACCGCATTTCTAGAAAATGGTTTGTATATCATTGATCTAAAACGTAGTGAATCAATCTATAACATAAATGCTAAAAGCATTAAGACTAATGAACTAAATCCTACATATATCTGGCACTGCCGTCTTGGCCACATAAATGAGAAACGCATAACTAGGCTTTACTCTAGTGGAGCGCTAGGATCATTCGACATGCAGTCTTATGACATGTGTGAATCTTGTTTAAGAGGGAAGATGACAAAGGCGCCTTTCACCAAAACTGGTGTAAGGGCCACAGAGCTATTGGAACTGATACACTCAGATGTATGCGGTCCAATGAGCACTAGTGCTAGATCTGGTTTTCTGTACTTTGTTACCTTCGCAGATGACTATAGCCGATATGGGTATGTGTATCTGATGAAACATAAATCTGAAACTCTTCTGAGATTCAAAGATTTTAAAAATGAAGTAGAAAATCAACTTGGCAAGAAAGTAAAAGCGCTCCGGTCTGATAGAGGGGGCGAATATTTGAGCCAAGAGTTTGTCTTATTCTTGAGAGAGTGTCGGATTGTATCCCAACTCACTCCTCCTGGTACACCCCAATGGAATGGAGTGTCAGAAAGGAGGAATAGGACCCTGCTCGACATGGTCCGCTCAATGATGAGTCAAGCTTCTCTCCATATCTCCTTTTAGGGATTTGCTTTGGAAACTGCTGCTCATATAATTAACAATACACCGAGCAAGGCAGTTGAAGGAACACCATATGAATTATGGACAGGCCGAAAGCCCAACGTTTCCTTCATGAAGATTTGGGGTTGTGATGCACATGTCAAGAAATTGATGAGTGGCAAACTAGAGTCCAAATCTGTCAAATGCCAGTTCGTGGGTTACCCTAAGGAAACTAAGGGTTATTACTTCTACAACCCAGCCGAGAATAAAACATTCGTGGCTAGGTTTGCAGTCTTTTTGGAAAAGGAATTCCTTTCCAAAGTAGACAGTGGGAGCAATATTGATCTCGCTGAGATTCAAGACTCACCGAATCCTACAGCAGATGCTGAGGATGCTCAGGTAACTGATTTAGGTCCTCAAGAAATTGAGGAGGCTGAACCAGTTACACAGGAACCTAGAAGGTCTGATAGGACACGTCATCAACCCGAAAGGTACGGTTTTGTCGTGACTGATGATGGGGACATAATGGTTGATGACCAGGATGAGCCCAAGACTTATCAAGAGGCTATTGAAAGCCCATAATCAGATCAATGGCGTAAAGCTATGGAGGCTGAAATGCAATCTATGCGTGATAACCAAGTGTGGAACTTGGTGGATCCACTTCCGGGTGTTAAAACGATTGGCTGCAGGTGGTGTTTCAAATTAAAAGCCGATAACACCTTCAAGGGGCGACTGGTGGCAAAAGGTTATAGACAAATCCAAGGAATTGACTATGATGAAACCTTTTCACCAGTTGCTATGTTCAAATCCATTAGGATAGTACTAGCCATAGCTGCATGGTATAACTATGAGATATGGCAGATGGATGTTAAAACCGCTTTCCTGAATGGGAAGTTACTCGAAGATGTCTACATGACACAACCAGAGGGTTTTATCGATCCGAAGTATCCTAACCGAGTATGTAAGCTTCAAAGATCCATTTATGGATTGAAGCAAGCATCTAGGTATTGGAATCAGAGATTCAATGAAGCCATAACTGAATATAGTTTCGTGCAGAATCCTGATGAACCCTGTGTGTATATGAAATTCAGTGGGAGCATATCCACTTTCCTGATATTGTATGTCGATGACATACTGCTCATTGGAAGCGATATACCAACACTGCAAGGCGTGAAGCAGTGGTTGAGGAAATGCTTCGCAATGCAAGACTTAGGAGAAGCCGAAACGATCTTAGGGATCAGGATCTATAGAGATAGATCCAACATACTTCTAGGATTGAGTCAGGCAACGTACATAGACAAAGTTCTTAGAAGATTCAACATGGACCAGGCTAAGAAAGGATTCATGCCTATGCGCCATGGGTTGAAACTTGGTAAGAAAGATTGTCCTCAGACAAAGCAGGACAGAGAGAACATGAAAAGGTCCCATATGCATCAGCTATAGGATCCATCATGTACTCTATATCGTGTACGAGGCCAGATGTTGCATTTGCACTTAGCATGACTAGCCGGTACCACTCAGATCCCAGCGAGGAGCACTAGAAGGCAGTTAAGGCTATCCTAAAGTACCTTAAACGTACCAATGATCTTTTTTTTTAGTTTTTGGTGGGCAAGAGGAGCTGGCATTATCAGGTTACACTGATGCAAGTTTCGATACTGATAAGGACTAGAAACAATCACAGTCTGGTTATGTTTTTCTCTTGAATGGCGGTGCCATTAGTTGGAGATCCTCAAAGAAGCCTACCATTGCCGATTCTACAACGGAAGCTGAGTACATAGCTGCATGCGACGATGCAGAGGAAGTAGTTTGGATTAAGAAGTTCATAACTGATTTAGGAGTAGGTCAAACTCTCCTAAGATTAGTTGATGTTTTCTGTGACAATAATAGGGTCATAGCACAAGTGCTGGATCCCATGTCACACAAGAGATCCAAACGCGTACTTAGATAGTAACACCTTAGCCAGTGACATTACATTGTAGAGGGTTGACACTGAGAACAATGTTGTTGGTCAGTTTACCAAGGCAATTGGTAGTACTAGATCTATAGTGTTTAGGGCAATACCCGCTTGGAACTAGTACGAGTGGGAGACTGTTGGTGTGCCCTAGTTCATAGACATTGGTTCTTATAAAATGTATTTGTGTCACATTAATAAAGGCATCAATCTAGTTCATTTATATCTTGTGCTATAATATGAATAGAGAATCCATTGATTGATAATTATAAAACCATATCCCAAGTCTATTCTACCATGGGAATGATTAGGACCACAGACTTGTATATTCGACGACTGTATGGTAGTAATTGATACTAGCCATAGCACTTGATAAGGCAGTTGTGAATATGGGTACGTGTTGTATACATGTGACTGGATCGATCCGCTCAAGAAAACTACATGGTGGTTGTATCATTAGTTTTCTTAAGTAGGTCTCTAACTGTCTTCAGACTAGATTTCATTATAATATCGATGTGGGATCCGGTTCACTTTGACATACGCCTAACAGGTCTGTAACAGGATGACAAATACGGGTATGATTGGGTGAGCAGGTGAACACATTAGTATTGATAGTGAAGTGATGGAATTACCACTCACATAACAGTGAGATGATATCACAGGCCACTTGATAAGTGAGATTGATAAGTGTGTGGCCACACCTTGATAAGTAGTTTACTTATCTGATTCATTAATCTACTTAAGATCAAGAAATATCATAAACATCAGAGAGGATGACAGCCGCCATGCCTCCAGTTTATAATATCGATATCAAATGGTAAAAGACGTTAAGAGATAACTACAGGGTCTTTGCATCTTTAGACTGCTGAAACTCTGTCTTAGTTAGGGGCAGTAATGGTTTGCTAGAACCCACTTACTGTCTATGGACCATAAGCCCACTGCTAGCTAAGGACAGTCCCATAGGATCGTGCACATCGAACATCTGAGTTAGAACTTATAGAACGGTATATTGGAGAGATGAAATTAATTAATTGATTGACAATAAAATGTCAAGGTAATTAATTAGTGGTTGATTAATTGATTAATTGATATTTTGTATCAAGGTAATTAATTAATGGATTTAGGAGTTGAGTATTTAATTGATTAATTAGTTTGCGGAATGTAATTAATTAATTTGTAAATTAATAAAACTACATTCGGTGAACAATTAATTAAATTAATACGTCAATTTATTAATTAGTGTTGTTTATTTAATTGGGATGATTAAATTTAATCTAATTATAACTAATCGCATAAAATAAATACTATTAGTATTTATTTAAGTAATTAGGTTAGGATTGGATTAGTTTTGTAATTAACCAATTAACCCTAAACCTAATTGATTTAGAAATACACTATATATATAAATTAAACTCTCTAACCCTAATTAACCTATATTCAATATTCAGCCACCATATACTCAAGAATGAGTTCGGCCACTAACATTATTGAAAAGTAAGGAATCTTTGGATAATTACTTATTCTCTCCAGTTCTTCCTCCGTTCTTCGGCTAGCATCGGTTTTAGCTCGATAGCTGTTTGTGCACCTGGCTACGGAGATCTTACTACTTTTTGGATTCTTCAGCCGTCTCTAGAAGAGACAGTCCGGGTAAGTTTTTATCCCTAAACGGATCCAAAAGGTTTTATTCAATCAATGGCTAACGGACAAAGATCAAACTAAAGGGATTAGAAATAAATTTTGAACCGCAATTCTGCTGCGCTACAGTTGATTAACTGGCTTTAATCCCTAACACCTAGATCGCGGTTCCTTCTTAAGGCGACTCTAATTCTTAGGTTCATATAATTGGGCCCGTAAGTTTCTTGATTTGTCAATTCCTATGGTTTTTAGTTTGTCAATTCCGATATGGCAACACCTTTATGAATGCTATTGGATTTCGAAGTTCGTAAGCGACCTACATTACGTTATGTTACGTCACGTTACGTTACATTACATCATATTATGTTACGTGACGTTACGTTATGTCATGTTACGTTACGTCACATTATGTTACGTTACGTTATGCTAAGATACATTCTGTTAGGCTACATTACATTAAATTACGTTAAGTTATGTTACGTTAAGTTACATTAAGTTTCGTCACATTACATTACATCACGTCACGTTACATTATGTTACGTCACATTATATTATGTCATATCACATTACGTTACATGACATTATGTGACGTAACTTAAATTAACATTACATAACATAAGATCACGTATCGAAACGTCACATGACATAATGTAACATAACGTAACATAACGTAATGTAACGTAACGTAACGTTATGCTAAGTTATGTTATGCTAAATTATGTTACCCTAAGTTATCTTATGCTAAGGTACATTACATTACGAAACATTAAGTTACGTTATACTAAAGTATGTTATGTTACGTTATCTTATGTTATATTATGTTACGTTATCTTATGTTATATTAAGTTATGTTATGTTAAGTTAACTTAATTTACGTTAGGTTACGTTATGTTGAGTTATGTTATGCTAATTTAAGTTATGTAATATAATAACATAACGTAACGTAAATTAAGGTAACTTAACATAACGTAACTTAGCATAACTTAATGTAACGTAATGTCATGTAACGTAAACGTAATGTAATGTTATGTAACATAAATAAAGGTAACTTAGTGTAACGTAACTTAGAATAACTTAACGTAACATAATGTTACATAACGTAATATTACGTAATGTAACATAAAGTAAATTAATGTAACGTAACTTAATGTAAATTAAGGTAACTTAACGTAATATAAATTAAGGTAATTTAACGTAATATAACTTAGCATAACGTAACGTCACGTAGTGTAACATTTTATAACGTAACGTACTGAAATGTTATGTAACATAACTTAAAATTATTGTAACGTAACTTAGCGTAACACAAGTTAACGTAAATTAAGGTAATTTAACGAAAGGTAACTTAGCATAACTTAACACAACGTAACATAACTTAGCGTAACTTAATGTAGCTTACCGTTATAAGTATGAGAAAAATGAAATAAGGAGCAAAACAAAACATGAATGTGAGAGAACAAAAAACATGTTACATGTTCATGTAGGATTTTAAAAATCAATGGTTAATAATTAATTAATCAGTACAACAAATTAAGTTAAACCTTAGTACATTATAACTCAAAGCTAGTTTTCATTTTTTTTATTATCAAATAATGTAGTCTAATACTCCTTCATATTGGAAGTTGTAATGAACTTTGGAAGTTGTAATTAATCTTCAATGTTAGGTTTTTAATATTAATTTAATTCAAACTTAACATTAATAAATTAATTTAAATTTAAACTATTAAATCTTTGATCTAATGGTTATTACCCACTAAGAGATGTGTTAATGGTCTAGTGTATATAGAATTGTGAGTATGTTTTTCAAATAAAAATAAAAATTGTGGAACAATGAACCATTAATAATTACAGGGGTTCCTTGCAATGACTTAACTATGGTAAATTATTATTTTTGGTTTAACCTGATATTGTTTTTAAATTATCATTAAAAAGGAACATTTTTTTCGGAATTATGCCTACCTACCTATTCTCGTAGTTGGCAAGCAAAGGTGAAATGGTACTATACTACTTTGTCAAGGACAAGATAAAAAGAAAAAACAGAATAAATTATAATATATATATGTTAGAAAGAGAAAAGGGTGTGTTGAAAATGTTAGGGTGTGTTGCATGTTCCTGTACGATTTTAAAAATCAATGGTTAATAATTAATTAACCAGTACAACAAATTAAGATAAACCTTAGCACATTATAACTCGAAGCTAGTTTTCATAGTTTTATTATCAAATAATGTAGTCTAATACTTCTTCATATTGGAAGTTGTAATGAACTTTGGAAGTTGTAATTAATCTTTAATTTTAGGTTTTTAATATTAATTTAATTCAAACTTAACATTAATAAATAAATTTAAATCTAAACTATTAAATCTTTGATCTAATGGTTATTACCCACTAAGAGATGTGTTAATGGTCTAGTGTATATAGAATTGTGGGTATGTTTTTCAAATAAAAATAAAAATTATGGAACAGTGAACCATTAATAATTACAGGGGTTTCTTGCAATTACTTAACTATGGTAAATTATCATTTTTGTTTTAACCTGGCATTGTTTTTAAAATTATCATTAGAAAGGAACATTTTTTTTCGGAATTATACCTACCTACCTATTCTCGTAGTTGGTAAGCAAAGGTGAAATGGTACTATACTACTGTGTCCAGGACAAGACAAAAAGAAAAAACAGAATAAATTATAATATACATATGTTAGAAAGAGAAAATGGTGTGTTGAAAAGGTTAGGGTGTGTTGCATGTTCCTATACGATTTTAAAAATCAATGGTTAATAATTAATTAACCAGTACAACAAATTAAGATAAACCTTAGCACATTATAACTCGAAGCTAGTTTTCATAGTTTTATTATCAAATAATGTAGTCTACTACTCCTTCATATTGGAAGTTGTAACGAACTTTGGAAGTTGTAATTAATCTTCAATTTTAGGTTTTTAATATTAATTTAATTCAAATTTAACATTAATAAATAAATTTAAATCTAAACTATTAAATCTTTGATCTAATGGTTATTACCCACTAAGAGATGTGTTAATGGTCTAGTGTATATAGAATTATGGGTATGTTTTTCAAATAAAAATAAAAATTGTGGAACAGTAAACCATTAATAATTACAGGGGTTCCTTGCAACGACTTAACTATAGTAAATTATCATTTTTGTTTTAACCTGGCATTGTTTTTAAAATTATCATTAGAAAGGAACTTTTTTTTTTAGAATTATACCTACCTACCTATTCTCGTAGTTGACAAGCAACGGTGAAATGGTACTATACTACTGTGTCAAGGACAAGACAAAAAGAAAAAACAGAATAAATTATAATATACATATGTTAGAAAGAGAAAATGGTGTGTTGAAAAGATTAGGGTGTGTTGCATGTTTCTATACGATTTTAAAAATCAATGGTTAATAATTAACTAACCAGTACAATAAATTAAGATAAACCTTAGCACATTATAACTTGAAGCTAGTTTTCATAGTTTTATTATCAAATAATGTAGTCTAATACGCCTTCTTGGAAGTTGTAATTAATTTTCAATGTTAAGTTTTTAATATTAATTTAATTCCAACTTAACATTAATAAATAAATTTAAATCTAAAATATTAAATCTTTGATCTGGTTATTACCCACTAAGGGATGTGTTAATGGTGTAGTGTATATAAAATTGTGGATATGTTTTTCAAATAAAAACAAAAATTGTGGAATAGTGAACCATTAATAATTACAGGGGTTCCTTGCAATGACTTAACTATGGTAAATTATTATTTTTGTTTTAACCTGACATTGTTTTTAAAATTATCATTAAAAAGGAACATTTTTTTCGGAATTATACCTACATACCTATTCTCGTAGTTGGCAGGCAAAGGTGAAATGGTACTATACTATTGTGTCCAGGACAAGACAAAAAGAAAAAACAAAATAAATTATAATATACATATGTTAGGAAGAGAAAATGGTGTGTTGAAAAGGTTAGGGTGTGTTGCATGTTCGTGTACGATTTTAAAAATCAATGGTTAATAATTAATTAACCAGTACAACAAATTAAGATAAACCTTAACATATTATAACTCGAACCTAGTTTTCATAGTTTTATTAACAAATAATGTAGTTTAATACTCCTTCATATTGGAAGTTGTAATGAACTTTGGAAGTTGTAATTAATCTTCAATATTAAGTTTTTAATATTAATTTAATTCAAACTTAACATTAATAAATAAATTTAAATCTAAACCATTAAATCTTTGATCTAATGGTTATTACCCACTAAGAGATGTGTTAATGGGCTAGTGTATATAGAATTGTGGGTATGTTTTTTCAAATAAAAATAAAAATTGTGGCACAGTGAACCATTAAAAATTACAGAAGTTCCTTGCAACGACTTAACTATGGTAAATTATTATTTTTGTTTTAACCTGACATTGTTTTTAAAATTATCATTAAAAAGGAACGTTTTTTTAGAAATTATACCTACCTACCTATTCTCTTCTCTTAATTGGCGCAAAGTGAAATGGTATCACAAAATGTGTCTAGGACAAGACAAAAAGCAAAAACTGAATACATTATAGTAATATATATATGTTTGAAAAAGAAAAGAGTGATTTTCAAACAAATCAAATAAAAAAACATAACAAACTAGGTTGGTATTTTTTAAAATAAAATAAAAACAAAATGAAGGGAGATCTTATCTAAATTTGAAAAAAAAAATTTCTTATTTTATTACGTGGTTTCTCCAACCACAAAAGTCATCGTTTTTCTAGCGGATTATTTACACGTGACAAGAATTATTATGTGTTTTTAATTTTTGTTAATCGCATGTTGTTTTTTAAAATCGTCTAAATATTCTAGATTCCGATCATAGAATCATAGTTCAGGGATTAATTACCATGCCAGAATTGTAGGATTTGTTAAGTCATATTTTATCGAGTTCGACGTCGTAGTTTAATTTCGAATACGGGTTTCATTGTCCCGTGGCTAACTTTTATTTATTTTTCAGCTCTAATAGATTTGTTTATGGCTCGATCAAATGTGTATGATTTTGATATTAAATTGGGATTTAATTTATAATTTATTTATCGCTTTTCGTAATTTGCATGATAAATTTGGATCAACTGAAAACGACTTGGGAATATTTGGTATTTTAACGGAAGACAATTCTACGATTTTATTAATCAAACCCTTTAAAATTCAGGAACCTAACTCTAACGAAATGACATATTGTGAACCCATAACTCATGTAACTTTTGAAAACGAATTAGCCCAAAAACATGATAAAAGGCTAATAAATAAAATAATACGTGCATCAGAAAGGACCCACCACCCGACATCCTTAAAACTGTTAACTGACAGTGTATTACTAATATTAGAGGTAAAAGTGTACAATTTAAAACATTAAAAGTAAAATTATTCATGATTATCGACATTCGGACTGCAAAAATATCCCAACTATATAATTATATATGAAACAAATGTATCAAAACTGATATTTCGGCGACTTGTGTCAAACTAAAGGTAAATCATTAACGGTAATTTTTAAGGCTATTTACTTTCAAGTAAAATTGAGTGGTTTTTATATTAGATTTTAAAGTTGAAGAGGTGATAATATAAATAAATTAAACTTTAGTGATTATTTATGTAATTTACTCATTAATTGAGAGATGACGTGCGGACGGAACATATTTCTTAATGTATGTTTTTTACTTTAATAATTTAAAATATTCTTAAACAGTTGTTTCCATTTGATTCGCCAAGCATACCATATCACCTATGTGTCTGGCGTAGTGTAAATTTTCTCCAAATAAAGAAAAAGAAAAAAAATGATAAAAGATGGAAAAGAAAAGAAAAAAAAAAGAAAGAAAGGGGAGCCGGTAAAGGTACCGGAAAATTCGTATAAAAATGCTCCTTTTAATGATAATTTTAAAAACAATGCTGGGTTACAAAAAAAATTGAAATTGTAATGCTTAATATAGTTAACTGATATCGGTATATTAATTACCGGTGTCATTATTGCAATGAATTTGGTGTTTGAATCACCGGCTTCATTGTGTTAGCATTTAATGCTGCAACAGCCACAATACTATTTTTTTATATGTTATTTTATTTAAAAAAAACGCCACAATTCTATATACATAAACCATTATTTGTATGTATACAATAAATTAATCAGAATTTCAATATTCATAAACCAGGGCTCTTGTGAGAACCTTTTTTTAGGTGATGACACTTTCTTATGGTGAGAACACTTAAAACTACGTAGTTTTGAGTAGGAAAAGTAAAAAAAAAAAAAATCGATGCTGCTTATAAGGAGGTTCAAACCTTGAACTCCTCAACTACACTCCACACTGCTTACCACTGAGTCATTTGCTTTTCTTATATATTACGCCACACGCTGCTTAATATATCATTGCCCTTTTAGCTTCTACTGTTTAATATTTGATATATGCAGTTATTAATATCGATTAAATATGCATAATAATAAATTATTAATAAGAAAAAAAAAAGAAATGTGCATAATAATGAATTATTAATAGAAAAAAAATCCAAAAACATGCTCTAATTTCTTATTTATTTAATTCCTCTATGTTTTTGTAATTTATATTTTAAAAGGTTAAAGACGATGTTCTAAATATTGTTACATGGTAAAAGCTATGCTTACTTTGTTTTTGACAAAGTAAGTCTTACTTTGTGTGTTTTCACCATTGGATTAATTTTACACTCCATCATCCAACGGTGAAAACACACCAAGTAATCGTACTTTGTCAAAAACAAAGTAATGGTACATTGTTACATATGTTATAAACTTTCTAATTTGTGTTCTAAAAATTAAGTATAATGTTTTAAAAAAAATAGTAAATATATGGACCATTTTTACATTTGTTCTATAATATAATTTATAACTCATATTCTAAATAACATAACGTATGTTCTAAAAAACATAACGTATGTTCTAAAGTTTATATTTTGTGTTCCAAAAATTAAGTATAATGTTATAAAAAAATCAGTAGATATCTCGATCGTTTTTTCATTTGTTCTATAATATAATTTATAACCCATGTTCGAAAAAACATAACAAATGTTCTTAAAAACATAACTTATGTTCTAAAAAATATGTCGTATGTTCTAAACTTTATAGTTCGTGTTTTAAAAGTTAAAATATATGTTCTAACGTTTTTTAAAAAAATATATAGTTTGTGTTCCAAAAATTAAGTATAATGTTCTAAAAAAATCAGTAGATATCTGGATCGATTTTTCATTTGTTCTATAATATAATTTATAACTCATGTTCGAAAAAACATAACACATGTTCTAAAAAACATAACTTATGTTCTAAAAAATATGTCGTATGTTCTAAACTTCATAATTCGTGTTTTAAAAGTTAAAATATATGTTCTAACGTTATTTTAAAAAATATATAGTTTGTGTTCCAAAAATTAAGTATAATGTTCTAAAAAAATCAGTAGATATCTGGATCGTTTTTTCATTTGTTCTATCATATAATTTATAACTCATGTTCGAAAAAACATAACACATGTTCTAAAAAACATATCGTATGTTCTAAAAAATATGTCGTACGTTCTAAACTTCATAGTTCATGTTTTAAAAGTTAAAATATATGTTCTAACGTATGTTTTAAAAAATATAAAGGAATTAAATAAATAAGAAATTAGAGCATGTTCTTAGATTTTAGAATCACAAATACATCACTCAAGTTTTCTTTACAAATTTATGTAATGAGCATTTCATAAATAATAGATATGAATCCTCATTACGACTAACTCTTGCATTTTGTTATTAATACTTATTATGCACAATTCTTATTAAACGATAAAACAAAAAAAAAACTAGAAAACATTAAAAATGAAAAAAGACGTTAAAACTTGAAAATACGAAAAACAAAAAACTCGAAAAACGTGATGAAATATTTCCATCACGATTTTTTTTGTTTTTCGTCTTTTTTATTGCATTTTTTTCAAGTTTTTTGTGTTTTTTATTTTTCTCATTTTTCATTATATTAATAATTCATTATTATGCACATTTATTTTTTTCTATTAATAATTCATTATTATGCATATTTAATCGATATTAATAAGTGCATGCGTCAAATATTAAATAATAGAAGCTACTAGTACAATGTTATATTAAGCAGCGCGTGTGATATAATGAAGAAAAGAAGTAATTGTCTTAGTGGTAAGTAAGGTGGAGTGTAGATAGGAGAGTCCAGGTTCGAAAACCACAAGTAGCAATGAGTGCTTTTTATTGATATATATATATATATATATATATATTACTCATCATAAGTCTGAAATTAAATTTCATTATTTTGGACATATAAAACTTTTTTTTTGGTTACCACATATAAAATAATATAAGTAAATAATTTACTAGTTCCTACATTTTATCTAACACGCTATTTAGTCATCATATTTTAATGACACAGTTTTTAACTTTTGTTCAGTTTAGCCCTTGGTCACAGGAACCACCTCTACCATGAAAAATTTCTAAATCCCGGTAGTTGGAACTATTCCTATTACGAATGGTGTCAACCTTCTATTTCTAACAAATTAAGGTTGCTAGTGTAGTGGTTAATTAAGTCATTAAGTTTTAATTTACTTTCAAAATTCAACTTGATTAATATATGATAAACGATAAATTTCTTTAAGTTTATTCAAAATGGCTCAAGCTAATTTTCATAATCTGAATTAAGTAAGTTTGATTTAACTGCTGAGTTAATTTACACATTTGTGCAGAAAAAGAATTATGAAAGTAAGATTGACTCGTTTTGAACAAACTTAGAGAAATTCATCGCCTATTATATATAAATCAAGTTGAATTTTTTAATTAAATTCAAACACAATGACAGTTAACCACTAGAAACCTTAATTTGCTAGAAACATATGGTCGAAATCATCCATAATAGGAGTAGTTCCGGCGGTCGGAGCTAAAGTATTGAATAGAATAAAAATAAAAAACTAAAAGGCGTGTTATTAAAATATAAGGATTAAATAGCGTATCAGATAAAATATGGGGACTAATAAACTATTTAAATTCACATTTGAGAAAAGCAAGTATAAGGAGCAATATATATATAAATAAAAATTGTGGCTGCAGCAGCACTAACACAGTGAAACATTAACAGCATTACAGGGGGTTCCTTGCAACGAACTTAACTATGGTAAACCATTAAGAGAATTAAAATTATACTATTTTAATTTTACCTGACATTGTTTTTAAAAGGCCTAAACCATACTCAACCCCCTGAACTTGTCACTTTTAGTCATTTTGTCCCTTGAACTTATGGGATGACCTATTTGCCCCCTCAACTATTTAAAAGTAGTATTATCAACCCCCTATTTTTATTATAACGGAAACAAAATGAAATTCTAACATTAGTACAAGTGTTCATGGAAGTAGTGCATAATGGAACCAGCCTGCATATATATAACCTCATTTGCACATTGTTTTAGTAGTGCATAAGCATATATGCAATTTTTACAAGAAAACTTATGTACGGTCTATACTAATCTCATTTGCAGGTTATTTTAGTAGCGCACAACCCTTTTTATTATGACATTGGTGCTTGCAATGAGAAATGTCATAATTGTTTCGGTTATAATGAAAACAGGGGGTTATTAATACCACTTTTAAATAGTTGAAGGGGCAAATGGGTCGTTCCATAAATTCAGGGGGAAAAATGACTAAAAGTGACAAGTTCAAGGGGCTGCGTATGGTTTAAGCCTTTTTAAAATTACATTAAAAATGAACATTTTTTTTTAGGAATTATACCTACCTACCTATTCTCTTCTCTTAGTTGGCAAGCAAATGTGAAATTGTACTATATTGTGTCCAGGACAAAACAAAAAGAAAAAACAGAATAAATTATAATATACATATGTTAGAAAGAGAAAAAGGTGTGTTGAAAAGGTTAGGATGTGTTGCATGTCCATGTACGATTTTAAAAATCAATGGTTAATAATTAATTAACCAGTACAACAAATTAAGATAAACTTTAGCACATTATAATTCGAAGCTAGTTTTCATAGTTTTATTATCAAATAATGTAGTCTAATACTCCTTCATATTGGAAGTTGTAATGAACTTTGAAAGTTGTAATTAATCTTCAATGTTAAGTTTTTAATATTAATTTAATTCAAATTTAACATTATAAATAAATTTAAATTTAAACTATTAAATCTTTGATCTAATGGTTATTACCCACTAAGAGATGTGTTAATTGTCTAGTGTATATAGAATTGTGGGTATGTTTTT
The DNA here is from genome assembly GCF_963576675.1 of Euphorbia lathyris. Classification (NCBI taxonomy): domain Eukaryota; kingdom Viridiplantae; phylum Streptophyta; class Magnoliopsida; order Malpighiales; family Euphorbiaceae; genus Euphorbia; species Euphorbia lathyris. The sequence goes on from NC_088913.1 coordinate 91,748,435, forward strand.
CAAATAAAAATAAAAATTGTGGCACAGTGAACCATTAAAAATTACAGGGGTTCCTTGCAACGACTTAACTATGGTAAATTATCATTTCTGTTTTAACCTGATATTTATTTTAAAATTATCATTAAAAATGAACATTTTTTTTAGGAATTATACCTACCTACCTATTCTCTTAGTTGGCAAGCAAAAGTGAAATGATACTATACTACTGTGTCCAAGACAAGATAAAAAGAAAAAACAGAAAAAATTATAATATACATATGTTAGAAAGAGAAAAAGGTGTGTTGAAAAGGTTAGGGTTTGATCCCCAAAACTCAGAAAGAGAAAAGAGTGATTTTCTTTCAAATTAAAAAAAATGACAAACTAGGTTGAGATTTTTTTTAAATAAAATAAAAACAAAGGGAGAGCTTGTCTAAATTGAAAAAAAAAGACTTATTTTATTACGTTGTTTTTAAAATCACAAAAATCATCGTTTTTCTAACAGATTACTTACACGTGACAAGAAGTTATTACGTGTTTTTAATTTTTGTTAACCGTATGTTTTTTTTTTAAAATCATTTAAATATTCCAGATTTCGATCATAGAATCGTAGTTCAGGGATTAATTACCATGCTAGAATTGTAGGATTTGTTAAGTCATATTTTATCGAGTCCGACGTCGTAGTTTAATTCTGAATACGGGTTTAACGATTATTTATTTTTCAGCTCTAATAGATTTGTTTAGGGCTCGATCAAATGTGTATGATTTTGATATTAAATTGGAATTTAATTTATAATTCTAAATTTATTTATCGCTTTTCGTAATTTGTATAGTGAATTTATATCAACTAGAATAGGCGTAGCTAGAGTTCTCCGAGAGAAAAAAAGAAAAAAAAACAATCCAAAACTCTAAATTATAAGTTTTAGATGTTAAAATATATAAGGTAGCATTTGGTGTTTAAATGATATGGTAAGTTAAGTATTGGACACATGCAACTGAATGGGAATACTTGTAATCATAATTTGTCTTCCCAAGACTGAAAACGTCTATGCTGAAAACGTCTATGCTTAAATCAGTGGACAATTGCAACTTTTTGAGGTCTCACAATTTGTAGAGGATGTAGGATTTTGGCGCTTTTAATAAACTTAATTTCTCATTAAGGGTCCAGTTAAATATTTTATCCAGTGTATCAACACCAGAAGACTAGCTTCCGGTTTCATTTTGTAAAGAAACCAGAAGCTAATCTTCCGATTTCGAGCCCAGTTAAATAAGTCCTACAGTGGATAAAATGTTTAACTGAACCCTTAACGAGGAATTATCTTCCATAAAAACCCCATTTAGAGGCAAAATCCGAGGATGTATGCAAAAAGAATAAATTATACTTAAAATTTGATGTAAACAAATTGCGCTAACATGTGCTTAGCCATTGTTATATGTGGAAGTTTTTAAGGGTTACGAATAACCATTATTTACGTTCAACTAAAATACTTTGTTAACTGCTAAGGATATATGGACCATATTTGGCAATTAGTGGTTAGCTGATAGTTGATTATCTTCTTAGTTAGCAAATTTGACTATCTGATTTGAACCAACACAAAGGTCATTACAGTATGTTAAATAGTCACAATTTCTAATTTTAGGATAGCATAAAGACTCAAATGGTGATTTCTGTTTAGTCTATGGACTTAATTGATGAGTTTGATAGTTTAAGATCCTAATTAATTTTGATAGTTTAAGGTCCAAAACTCGACTTGGATCGATCCGATTACTAACACTTGGATCGATCCTAATTAATTAAAATTTGTTCATAAATGTTCTAATCGAGATTGCTCGTGAGCTTTCGATCCGAGCTTTGGCCTGTTCAAAATCAGCTCGTTTACGAACCGAGCCAGTAAATCATGCTAACGAGCGACTCGTTTACAAATCGAGCTGAGCTTTTATCGAGCCGATCACTGAACCGCTCATAAGCGGCTCGGCTCATTTACGGCCCTACTTGTATTCATTTTTTAATTTATTATTTTTTTTAATGTTTTATTTGGATATATTAAATCTCTAACTATTTACCCATTAAGTTGTTATTGCCAAATTAGTTGTTAATATGCGATTCAATGAATTAAATGCTACTCATTTCATATGTATTTAAAATTATATTTTTTTACAATTTCAAATAAAGTTTTTACAACTTTTTTATTGTCATATGACACGTGTAAAAATTATTTTCAAACCGTGAAAAATACACATTTTGAACTCACGTGAAATGAATAAACTCTGTTAAATGAATTTTAGATTCAAATTATATATATATATATATATATATATATATATATATATATATATATATATATAATTGGAAGCTTAATGTGAACAAAAATAAAAATATCATATGTTTAAATAAGTAAAAAGCATAATTAAGCCTCTGAACTTTACTTATTTTAAGAGTCAAGCCTCTGATCAATTATTGTTCCACATTGAGCCCTTAATTATTGATTATATATGAATTCGACCCTTATTTAACTTTTTTATCGAGTTTGGATGGTATGCATCGTTAGGGCCCTATTGACATGGACAAATATAAATAAGAGTTTATTGACTATGATAAATAGAGAGTAAAAATTAAAAAGAAATTACAAAAATAAATTTTAAGTAGGTTTTTCTAATCTCAATTTTCTCCTCTCCTATTTCGCGATTTCCAGCATTAGAATCGGAAAATCGAACTTCTCCTTGTACACAAAATTCATTTCTAGCAGGTTCTTTCAAACTCAATTTCCATCTTGAAAGAACTAAGTGGAAATCGATTCTGTAATTTCTTTTTGCTTTCTACTTTCTCTCCTCTAGTCAGATAACTTATTTGTTTATTTGTCCATATGGAAGTGAAAATGTCTACATCGACATATCGGATCCCACAAAGGCTTGTGTCATCCAAACTTGATGGAAAAGTTAAATAAGAGCCAGATCCATAACAAAATCAAACATTAAGAGCTCAATATGGAAAAATAATTGTTTAGAGACTTCATCTTTTAAAATAGTCAAAGTTCAGTGGAAGCGTATGCTTCCCCAAATAGCCCTCAAATGTATTTTTTTTTATTTCTTTTAAAATTTTAATTATTATTATCAATTCAAATATTTGATATATATTGTTTTAAAAATATAAAAAAAATGGAAGACGTGAAAGACAAAAAAAAATAGAAAAATAGAAAAAAATGAAAAACAAAAAACGGTAAAAACACGAAAAAAAGGAAAAAGAGATGGAAAGTAGTAAAAACAAAAAAAAACAAAAAATGACAGTCGAAATCCCCAAAATGACAGTCGATGGGTGGCCGACGATCAGTGGGTGGCCGAACAAAAGTTGGTAGCGGAAATGGTGGTGGACTATTGCCGACTATCGATGAGATGAAGAAAATGGAGATCGACTGTCGATGAGATGCAGAAACAATGGCAACGGAAAAGGTGAAGCGCGATAGAGAAATATTAGGGATTTAGTGAAAGGGTAAATTTATAAATTACATAAACATGTATGAGGATAGCTTATTCTCGAATTAAATTGAAGAATCCCTATTGCACAAAATCAAGGAATAGCTTAGTCCATGGAATTGTTATTCCATACAAAAAAACCAACCAAACGTGAGAATAACTATTCTTTAGGAATAGTTATTCTATTCTCTCTCTATTTCGCAAACCAAACGATCCCTTAATGAATTTCTTTCTAGACCCAAAATCGATACGAAAAGTGCTTTTAGTTATTTACTTATTTAAATTAGAAGTTGTTTTTTTTTTTTTTTTATAAAAGGTAAAATAATATTAGATCAAGGAGATAATAAGTCATTACAAACGAGTTCCTACATCAGGACAATCCTCTATAAGGTAAGTGGGAGAGGTAATACCCCTTGCCCAAGAAGCAATACAATGAGCAACCTTATTGCATTCCCTATGAATAAAAACAAAATTACAAGCAACATTACAAGTAACGAAAGAAAAATCTAAGAGACATAACGTCAGCATACAAGAAAGCAAGGGGGCCTTGGGGCAAATAGCCACTAGTTAAAGCCTCCACTACTAGTTTAGCATCATACTCAATGCAAATTGATAAAAACCCGCAATCTCTAGCAAAAGATAAGCCGTCGACCACCGCATGTAACTCGCTGCTTTCACAGATGAGCAAGGAGCAATAGCCTATTGTTGTTCAAAACCCGAACCAAACCGAAATAACCGACTGAACCGATGAATTTCGGTTTTTTCGGTTCGGTTTTTGGTCTATTAGGTTCGGTTTCGGTTTAAAATATTTAAAAATATCGGTAATATCGATCGGTTCGTTTTTATGACAAAATAACCGAATTAACCAAACCGACCGAAATAGAGATTAATTATATTTATAATAGAGACTTTATATGACCTAGACTTTACCATCCGAAGAACGTAACTATTTATATTTTTTTTTATCAATGTTAAGTCTAATACATGAATATTATTCTACTAAGAAAAATACATTAACACTGTTTAAACTTTGTACTAATATTGATCAAATCAATAACATTAGTGCAAATTATGGTTGTAATGTGAATTATGGTCATAGAAGACTGGAATTCAAGTATTTATATCTTTAAAATTTGAATCACTTTGATTTGATATCTTTTTTTATAATTACATTTTAATAAAGTTTAATTTTTAATTTTTAAACTTTGCCTAAATTTTATGTTGTATGCTACTCAACTTGCATAACTATTTCTAAAATTTCAGATTAAACTAAATTAATTAAAATTTATAAAATTATAAATATTAATTTATTTTTTTTTTATTTTAACTAGTTAGTATATGTTAAAACCGAAAACCGAACCGAACCAACCGAAATAATCGGTTCGGTTCGGTTCAGTTTGATTTACTAATATTATTCAATTAGGTTCGGTTTTCATTTTAAGTGTTATTCGGTTTTCGGTTGATTCGGTTCGGTTTTCAAACCGAACCGACCAATTAACACCCCTAGCAATAGGAATACCCGCTTCAACCATAACATTACCAAATTCATCCCTAGCAATTAATCCAACTGTGCATAATTGACCATTGTTTCCCCAAGACGCATGGAAAGAATTACTCAAATTAGACAAATCATGGAAAGAATTACTCAAATTAGAGGGAGATAAACTTACACTTGCTTCCACAACACTTGCTCATTTCCATTCTTAGAACTATTATTGGGCTTGGATATCCTGCTAGCCTATTTCAACCCACAACTAATGGGCTGGATTTGGTCAAAATAAAATAATATTTGGTATCTGTTGCTTTGGAGATTGGTGCAACATTAGTTATGTGATTTTTAAAAAGGGGAAATTACACAGAAAACCCTTTATTAAAAGTAATTTACAGTTATAGCAAATCATATTTTGCATTTTGTCAATTAGGAAGTTATCAATAAATGATTGGTTAGAAATGGTTAGAGAATCTTTAAAAATGATAGAAATTCAAAAATATTTGACAGTTTTAAAATAAAAAATGATATATCTAATATAATACTAATAAAATTATTAATTTGATTAAATTATAAATACTTTTATTATTTTGATCTTGATGTAAAAGACCCTTTTAAAAAAGACTCTGAAATTTGTTTCTGTTTCATTCTGTTCCATATCTACAATCAACTAGTCAGCAAAACTGTTTTTAAATAGCAAATAAAAAACACGAAACCATTAAAATTCAGAAGCACAATGTATTTCACAATATGGTAGCAGTTGAACTGGTATAGCATGAAATTTTGTACTTTGAAAACACAATGTACATAAAAACACAAAAAACCATAAATATATTGTGAACTCATCCAATTTGGGAGGCTAGTGTAGTTATGGATCATTTAGCAACAATGCTTTTTTTTTTTTTAACTATTGCAAGTATGAAAATTATTTAATAGTTTTTATACTGCAAAAAAATAAAAAATAAATAAATAAATAAATGGAGAAGACAAGATGAACCATGTAAGTTTATAGATTTTTGCATCTAAACACAAAAATTAACAGACATAATTAAGTTACATGTAAATTCCTATTTGCAGGTGTTTTTAATTTTTTTATTGAAGCTCATGTTAAACTTCAAAAAATAGTATAATGATAGGTTTTGAGGAATAATATTGGTGAAAGAGAGACCGAGTTGTAGTTAAATATGAGGGTATTTAACTACACCATAAACATTTTAAATTTGGATCGTTCACATATTCCTTTCATGTAGCAAAGTGTCCACAACACAAAAATCACGGTAACCATCATGGAAAAAACTAAATTTATCTGGTCGCAATGAGGACGCTCAGCTATCTTATTTACTCTATCCTCAAAACGATTATACATTTTCTGCAGCACCAGACGACACCGTGACCAAGCATTGGACATATTTTCTGGAAATTTAACAAAAAGAAAATAAGTAAAATGAAAAAGAGAGACCGAGTTGTTTGTTGTTTGTTGTTAACTAAATAAATAAAGAAAGAAAGTGGAACGACGACAGAGATGGAGGAATTGGTAGGTGTTTTTCTTGATGCTAATCAGTTAAGGAGGAATGTAACTGTTGATGGTGACAAACATAAGGACCTCATAATGTATGTTTGGAAATACGACAACTAAAAAGTGCTAGGAAAAATGTAACGACTAATAAACTATTTACCTTACTTTATTATTGAATTACATCATAATTATCATTGTTGGGATAATAGATTTGTATTGAGAAATCGAGTTACCTTTTGTAGAGACGGGTTTCTCTAGTAAATTAACTCTAGGTATCTCCACAATTACAACAGTTTGCTCTGGCAATGGGAGAGAATACTGTGATCGAGCATTAGAACCCAGTCGCATTGCTGTAGATTTAAGAGACAACAAATCAAAAGACAATACAGTTAGGTAAAGAGAGAGGAAGAATAATATCAGTTTTATCATTTGACAAAGATAAAAAACATATGTTTCCCGTCATTGGTCCAAAACTTTAAATGCCCCCTGAACTTTTAGAAGTTCCCAATGACTCCATATTCTAGTTCGATTGCATTCAATAACCCACGTTCTAGTCCAATTAGATTCTATAACCCCATATTCTTGTTCAATTATATTCAATAACCTCAATTATTATCCAATTGCAATCAATAACTCAAAAACTTCAACTCGCCAATGAGCTTTCAAAAGTTTATAATTATTTGTCCATTTAACATTTTCTTTTGGATACGTGTCTCCCCATTTGCAATTGAACAAGAGGTTATTGAAGATAACCTGAGCAATCAATTTAAGTTAACAAATAATTCAAGATAACTTCAGCAAACCAATTTAATGAAACGACAATATCAGATTCAAATTTTGGGAAGCAAGTCAAATAACATTTATCTTCTTGATATATCATTTACTGAAAAGACAATATCAGATTAGAGTTTTGGGAAGCAACTCAAATAACATTTACTGAAAGACAATATCAGATTCAAATTTCATCCACTTCAGATCATAAATATCATTGCTATCATCATGAATCTGTAAAATCCAATTACCTAAATTGATCATGTAAATCCAATTGAACATTTACTGAATTAAATTACAATCCAACACTGAGAAAACAAAAACAAAATTTCAAAGAACTTGCAAAGTTAACCGATTGAATTTTACTCTAAAGATGATAAACATTACAACACATTCAAATTTCATCGACTTCACATCATAAATGTCAGGCTATTTCCAAAATTAATACACTCCGATGTAACAATTTGTGCTCGAAACCTAAATATCAATGGCAATTCACAATCCGCAATTCAATTTCATCAATCAGTTTTCTTAATTTCAATTAAGAATAAACCCTAACCCAAATACTATTAATAGCTAAAAAGTTTTTTTAAAGAAGATGAGATTGCCTACCTTCGCAAACGGAGAAAACAGCGGATATCCGAGGACGGATGGAGAATGCTCTGAGGTAAATCTGCTGCCTCTTTCTTCTATTCTGATCGATATGTATTCTCACCAGTTTCTTCGTTTCCTCCTGATAGAGCTATAGCAAATCCTATTTGATATGTAAACTAGTTCCGTAACTAACTAACTCCAGGTGATTCGGTTTTGAGTATTTTATTATTATTATTATATAATTTTAAATAATAATAATAATTAATTATCCTTTTTGAATTTTTAGGTATTTATCCTATTTGATATAGTATAATAGCGATATATACAGTAAAATCTCTATATAGAAATAACATCTATTTTTTTATAAAAAAACTTGATCCTGATTTGTACTAGTTATAAATAAGAATAACCTCTCGAACGTTATTTGTTATACACTTTTCAAGTCCCACCTTTAGCGTTTTTTCTGAAATCTGCAGCGTTTTGGAGCGTTTCACGAAAAGCTCCTATTTGGAGCTTTTCATAAACAGCTGTTTGTAGTTATTTGTTATTGACAGAATTATCCTTTTTATTTCCAAAAAATATGTTTATTCTTTAATATTATTTATATTTCTACAAAATAATTACCGAAAAAACAATGTTTTGTTGCGTTTAATAAATTTTTTATTTTTTATATAGATTATTTTTATTAATTTGTGTAACACATTTTTATTTTGTAATAGGATAAGGTGCAAAAATACCCCTAACATTTATAGCTAGGAGCAATTTTACCTTTAACGTCTAAAATGGTGCAATTATACTCCTATTGTTGGCAGCCAAAATCAATTTTACCCCTGACATTGACAAGTTGGGTCAATTTGAGAAATAATTTATCAAACTGCATTCTTGGTCATGAATATTTCCATCTACACTTTACATACCATTTTATCATCGTTAGTAACAGATCACAAACATATGATTAGACATGAATTTTTTTTAAGAAAATAAAAAAATATTGTCTTTTATATGAATTTTTTTTAAGAAAAAAAAAATTTGTCTTTTGTACGAGTTAGACAAAAAAAATTCAAATATTTCGCCGAATTTATAAATAATAATATTTGAAATTGATCCAACTTGTCAATGTTACAGGTAAAATTGCTCTTAGCTGCTAGCGTTATGGGTAAAATTGCACCATTTTAGAGGTTAAGAGTAAAATTATCCCTAGTTGTAAACATTATAGGTATTTTTTCACATTTTTCCTTTTATAATTTCATCGTTGATTAATTTAAAACATGTCCATTTTAGACATTTTAAATCCGAACAGCAGCAGTTCAATATAATTTTACCAAACACTAGTAATTAAACAGCTAACAGCTTACTGCAACTGCAGACAGCTAACAGCTTACTGCAACTGCAAACAGCTAACGGCAACCGCAACAACTATTAGCTAACAGCTGAACCAAACAAGCCCTTAGTATTCTCATTGATATTTACATTTTACCATAAAACTCTTCCAATTATCTATATATTGAAAACCTAAACTCTAAATTGAAATTCTAAATATTTAATTTGTTCTATTAATGTCTATTGTCATACATTATATATAAACCATGTATGCCGATGATACTCTTAACCAATTTCAAATGGTATTATGTGTTGAGAAATTTTATTATATCAAACTCTATTTAGTAATAACCTCCCAATTGTCATACAAATAGTCTGGTCCCAAGTGTATTCCTATATAGAGGTTTTACTGTATAAGGTATTTATCCTTTTTGAATTTTTACGTATTTTAAATAATGATAATTATCCTTTTTGAATTTTATTATTGTTAGTTGCTGTTGTTAACTAATTAAATAAGTGAAATGTTATTTACAGTGGCGGAACCAGGACCCCGAATGATCCGGGGCTCAAATATATCAATAAAAAAATTTCAAAACGTTAAAAAAAAATCGAAAGTAACTGTACGGTTGACGGTAAATTTTTAAAATCCAGGCCGTTAGGGTTGGGCAAAATTTTTTTAGCCTCCAACGCATTAAAACTGTAAAAATGTTATCATTTTTTTAGAAACTAGCATTGAACTAATTGAATATTAAATATGTTTATTTTTTTTAATGGTAAAGACATATTAAAAATGAATTCAAAAGTGTTATAAAAATACAAATAAAGAGTCCATTTAAAATCGAACACAAGACCTCTCAAATAAAAGCAAGCATCTTTAATCATCTAATTTACCTTTAAACATTAATGTAATACTACATAGAGTCAATATAATTCTATCCAAAATATTACGAGACACCATTAATAAAAAAAAAATTCTCAATTCTTGGGCGGCCGATCGGGGCTGGAGGCCCCCCTAGTTCTGCCCCTGGATATTAGCCTTCCCCAAAGTGTACCAAATTTTCTGAACTCACTTGCTTCTCTCGCAAGGAATCTCGTAACATTTCTCAAACCTTGTTTGGATGGCGACTCTTATTCTCCGGTGCCGACCCTGTTGAAAATGAATCGTGATCTCAATTGGCCCCTGAGCCCAAAACAGTCGTTTCGTCAATGGTTCTCCCCATCGCTTGCGATGACACGCTGAATCTACAGCGGTAATACACAGCCAAACCCAAGAATCCGCGAACCTGTTTTTGGTTCTTTGACGTCGGCCAAGCCATGACTGCTTCCACCTTTTTAGGATCCATTGCCACCCCTTCCTCTAAAATAATGTGTCTTAAGTACTCCAAGTTTTCCACCCCAAAAGCGCATTTTGATAGTTTGACAAAAAATGGTTATCCTGCAAACACTGAAATATCTAACGTAAATGTTCCTTGTGAGATTCCAGGGAGTTACTATAATAAGTATATCGTAAAAAAAATGATATTTGCATAGATATGACGAAAAAATCCTATTCATGGTAGCCTAAAAAGTGGAGGGTGCATTCGTCAGTCCAAACGGCATTACGAGAAACTCATAATGTCCCTGATGTGTGCGAAAAGTGTTGTTTTATAAATATCCATCTCGTGTACCCGTATCTGATGGTACCCGACCCGTAAATCCATCTTACTGAACACACAAGCACCCCTAGCTCATCAAACATCTCATTTGCTGTCGGAATGGGGAATTTATCTTTAATAGTTGCTACATTCGAAGCCATGTAATCGACGCAGAAGCGATAGGTTCCATCTTTCTTTTTAACCAAGAGGACTGGTGAAGAGAAAGGACTTTGACTGAATCATATGATCCCTTGCTCTAACATCTCACCAACTAACTTCTCCATCTCTCCCTTCTGATAATGTGGGTAATGGTATGGCCGCACATTGACTGGCTTTGTGTTCGGAAGGAGTTGAATTTTGTGATCAACGACTCGATGCGGCGGTAGTGCGTCCGGGGTTTGAAAGAGGCTACTATACTGATGCAGGAAAGTCCTGATCTCCGGATGTGCAATTGGGTAATCTCCCATGGACAACCCGTCTTCCCCATCCACTTGGTACTGTAGTGCATATAACTTATATACCCCATAAATATCTTCATCATTCATAAGGGTCTGCATCTGATTAAAGCTTACTTCCCTGAGCTTTAAATTAGCATCACCCTTCAATAGTCGTGAGTGACTTTCCCCAATTGCTGCAACCACTGAATTCCCAAGACGACTTCTACCCTTTCATGCGTAAAACATACAGATCCATTTGAAATTAGAGTCCTTGTATAATAATAGTGACCCCTGGATAAACATTTGCACAAAGTAGCGTGTCACCGCTCCTAATATAAACTTTGAACGCTCGGATGGTCTCTACAGGAAGCTTCAAGTTTTCCACTATGCTTGGCTGCACAAAACTATCTTTATCAAAGTCGAAGCAACAATAACACCATCCTTTAACAAAACAGAAACTTGTACATCTTCAAATTGCACAGCTCAGTCAAATTTGTTAAGTTTGATAGTGATCGAGAGATTCCAATTGGCCCTTAAATCAGAATTAGGATAAACTAATTGGGCTGAATCGATTGACATTGTGGGTAGCTTAACATCTGCTTTGAATAACCATGCAAAAAAAGAAAACATTAAAACCAGAAAAACAATTGCCCCTAAAACGAACACCACTAGAAAACAGGTTTCCAAGGTTGTAGAAGGTTCCTCGGATGCCATTGAATTGAATTGAATTTATTTGATTTAAATCCGGATGGTGAAGGTTGTATTTATAGTTAATATCATCCAATCCTTTTTAGTTTTGGAATCCTATTCTAATTCTTATCCCAATTAAAATAAACAATAATAATTCATCTTTAATTCCTTAAATTTCAGAATTATTCCTTTGATACAGGTCTTGTTGTATTAAATTATTAAGAGTAAGCGCCCGTTTGAAAATTTTAAATTTAACAGTATCTACAATTATTTTTAAATTCATTATTTATTTCTATTTTTTCGCTGTATTATATAACTCATTTAATTCCAAAATTTATAATAGAGGTGATGGAACCAGACGAAATAAAGGTGGTTTTGTTTTCTTGTAATCCTATTTTACATTTTACATATTTAATTTGAGTTTTAGTTTGAAAAGTATCAATATATGTACGATACATTTAAATTTATTGTTTATTTTAATGGAAATTAGAGTAGGAAATAGTACCAATATAGGCTTAACGTTTACAACATAATATTAATTTAGGCTTAACGTTTATAATATAGCATCAATTTAGGCCTCACGTACAAAATAGCACCAATATAGGCTTAACGTTTACAAAATAATATGAATTTAAGCTTAACGTTTTACAAAATATATACAATTTAAGCTAAACGTCATAATTAAATTATTCATAGGGTTAAGGTGCAAAAATACCCCTAACGTTTTAGGTTAGGAGCAATTTTACCCTAACGTCTAAAATGGAGCAATTTTACCCCTAAAGTTGGAAGCCAAGAGCAATTTTACTCCTAATATTAATAAATTGGATCAATTTGAGAAATAATTCATCAAACTGACTTCTCGGTCATGAATCTTGTTATCCACACTTCATACATGTGTCATTTTATCAATAACTAATCACAAACATTTGTTGGGATGTGGAAAAAAAAACATATTATCTTTTTGTACGGATGAGATAAAAAAAATTCAAAATATTCACCAAATTTATAAATATTAGTCTCAAATTTTATTATTAAATTCTATAAAACATGAAATCCTTTTTTTAGAACGAATTATTATGCAATTGGAGCAGAATAATAAACAAAAAATATATGTATTTTATAATAATGTCTGAAATTGACCCAATTTATCTATGTTAGGGGTAAAATTGTTCTTGGCTTCCAACGTTAGGGGTAAAATTGCACCATTTTAGACGTTAAGGGTAAAATTGCTCCTGGCCCAAAACGTTAGGGGCATTTTTGCACCTAAATTGATATTATGTCGTAAACGTTAAACCTATATTAGTGCTATTTTGAACGTTGAGCCTAAATTGGTACTCCCCAAAAACCTTAGACCTTAAATTTATTGTTTATTTTAATGGGTAGGAAATGGAATAAGAATAGTTTGGAGAATATTTAATAGCTTCAATAAATATATAATGTAAAACATTCTTCATTTACCATTTGTTTATTTTAATTATTAAATTGTTTTCAATAATTAAAAAAAAATTCATCAAAAAAATTAAATATTATTATAGAGCCTCAATGTGGGAGATTAATTATTATTTTTCACAAAATCTGATATAAAAGCAGAAATTTTAACGTTGTTTTCTCCGATTGAAATAGATGAGCCCGTTGGCCCATCCAAACCCGTCTTTAATGGATTAGGTTTTGACATTCGTATTTGATGTTTGTTCCGCCGGGTTCAAACCAACTCAAACCCGAACATAAAATGGATTTGACTTGAGATTTATCTTAAAAACCCAAGCTAGCCCGCCCCGGTCCACACTTTTATATATATATTAAGTACATATAGATAATAGATAGAAAATTATGAATAAGAAATTAATAACATGAAAAGTAAAGAATGTCCAATAAATCAGGTGAAAAATACTTAGAACCTGTTTGGTTCGGCTGTTAGTTAATAGTTGTTACGGTTGCTCTTAACTGTTTATAGTTGTAGTAAGCTGTTTTTTTTTTTGGTAAGAAAGGAAAGGAAAAAAACAAAACCAACAAAAAACCTACACCCTAACTGTAGTAAGCTGTTTGTTCTTCGCAGTTTAATTATTAGTGTTTGGTAAAATTATATTGAACTGTTGTTGTTTGGATCTAAAATGTCTAATATAGACATATTTTAAATAATCAACAAAGAAATTATAAAAGGTGAAAAATGTCTCTAACGTTTACAACTAGGATCAAATTTACTCCTAACATCTAAAATGATGCAATTTTAACCATAACGTTGACAGTTAAGAGCAATTTTACCCACAACATTGGCAAGTTGGGTCAATTTCAGAAATTATTATAAAACACAAATATTTATTTATTGTTCTACAACAATTGCACATATCAGTTAGTTCTAAGAAAGAGATTTCATATTTTTTTACGATTTAATAATAAAATTGAAAATTAATATTTATAAATTTGGCGAAATATTTGAATTTTTTTATCCAACTCGTACAAAAGACAATATATCTTTTAATATTTTTTTAAAAATCGAGTCTAATCATATATTTGTGATTTGTTACTAATGATGATAAAATGGTGCACATGTGAAGTGTAGATGACAATATTCTTGATCAAGAAGACAATTTGATGAATTATTTCTCAAATTGACTCAACTTGTCAATGTTATGGGTAAAATTGATCTTGGCTGCCAACATAAGAGGTATAATTGCACCATTTTAGACGTTACGGATAAAATTGCTCCTAGCTATAAACGTTAGGGGTATTTTTGCATATTATCCTATTATAAAATGAAAAGGTATTGCACAAATTAATAAAAATAATTTATATACAAAATAAAAAAAATAAAAAAAAAAATTATTGAACGCAACAAAACCTTGTTTTTCCGGTAATTATGTTGTAGAAATATAAATAATGTTAAAGAAGAAATATATTTTATGGAAACAAGAAGGATAATTATGTCAATAAAAACTAACTACAAACAGTTGTTCATGCAAAGCTCCAAATAGAAGCTTTTCGTGAAAAGCTCCAAAACGCTGCAGTTTCTAAAGAAACTGTTAAACGTTGCGGTTATATAAACATAAACCAAACGCTATATTTCCTACAGTTTGGAGAGAAACGCTAAACGCTTCTCCGAAAAGCTAAAACAAACACCCTTTTAGTATCTTTTGTTCTCAAATATCAACCCAATAAATACTCCTTTTGTCAATCAAATGAATAAAACGTTAGAATAAATTGTTGAAATTTGGATAAAATTTCAACTGTAATGCATTAAAAGCTTACATGTCTGTTTGGTTCAGCTGTTGCGGTTGTTATTAGCTGTTTGCAGTTGCAGTAAGCTAATAGCTGTTGTTGTTAACGGTTTGTGATTAGCTGTTTAATTATTAGTGTTTGGTAAAATTATATTGAACTGTTACTGTTTAGATTTAAAATGTCTAATATGGACATGTTTTAAATTAATCAACAAAAAAGGGATAAGGTGAAAAAATGTCACTAACATTTACAACTAGGAGCATTTTTACTCTTAACGTCTAAAGTGGTGCAATTTTACATCTAATATTGGCAAGTTGGGTTAATTTTAGAAATTTTTATAAAACACAGATATTTTATTTCTTATTCTACACAAATTTCATATATCAGTTAGTTCTAAAAAGAATTCATTTTTTTTTTGTGATTAAATAATAAAATTGAAAATTAATATTTATAAATTCGGTAAAATATTTGAATTTTTTTTGTCCAACTCGTACAAAAGACTATTTTTTAATTTTTTTTTAAATTTCACGTTTAATCATATGTTTGTGATCTGTTACTTAGGGGCGGATCTACAGTGGAGGCAATGGGGCACTTACTCCCACTGAGATCTAAAAAATAAAAAAACTCCATGTAAGTTTTTATTTCATTTTGGAGTTGCCCCATAAAAACTCCATTGTTAATGGCTGGAGCTTCATGCTATGCATGGAAGAGAAAGTATGTTTGAGGTTTTCTTTTTCTTTGAGTGGAAAGATGTCATTATATGGTAAGAGAAAAAAATAAAATAAAAAACTAAAACCTAATTTAATATAATTCTTTCTCGACCTAAGGTCTTTGTTTTTTTTTATTAAAAGGGGCTAATACAGCCTAAAACACACTACATATTACATACTACATATTACATATTCTTGGAAAAGAAACTCTAGTCAGATCATCCACAATTATATCTCTAACAGACTGAGGACAAGTAGACATAATCTGACAACCAAAAAAGTTCTGATCAGTTAAGTTTGCTAGACAATCAGCAGCTCTATTGCCTTCCCTGTACGAATGGCATATTTGTACTACCCACTCCTTTTGAAGCAACGATAATAACAGTCGTGTGAGATGCCAATGTTCATTGATATTCGTCTCTCTGTTGAGGAGGATCCTTACCACATTTGCATTATCCATTTCAAGTATCACCCGTCGGTAGCCTAACTCCCAAGCAAGACGGAGACCGTAAAATGCACCTCATAGCTCTGCAGTCATCGAGGAGCAGGATCACAAAAATATAGTAAAACCACTACACGAGGCCCCATTTTCATCTCTGATTAAGCCACCTGCACTTGCCCAGCTTCCATTAGCTTTAGAGGCTCCATCTGTGTTGAGCTTGACCCAATTTTGAAGGGGCGTTTCCATCCGATAAGCCTTTCGTCTTTGTCCAACTTAACAAAATCGACCTAAGGTCTTTTCATTGGAAGCTGGGTCTAGTAAATTATTTACCAATAAATTTATTTAAAAAAAACTCAATTGATCCTTGAACTATATGTACTTCAATTTACTTAAAATATCTTCATAATCCTCACAATTTATATAAATTATCATCAATATTAATTACTCAATTCCAAAAAACTAAGTTATATCGAGGTACGAGGTTCTAATACTAGAGAGGACAAATTTTACAATTTAGCAAGTAAGAACTTTCCTTTTAATATGTTTTAATATATTTCTGTGAATTATTTAATAACATTCCAAAACACGTGCGAAACACGTTCTGCATGCAGCTTACATTTTTTTTACAATCAAGTGATTAATTGATTACATTTTAAACAATTTTAGAGACTATTGAGATATTTTAAATAATTTGGTGAGACTATTGGAACACTTCATAAATTCAGAGAGTCAATTAAATTTTTTGAACAAATTTCATGAGGGAAATAATATATTAAGCCACATAAATATGAACCCAAATTCATTTTCTTACTATCAAATTTTTAAAAGAATCTACATCCCTTCTCAATTATTAAACAAATTCTTTGTGTAATTTTTTCTCAAATTTTTTTCTTTTCGATCAAACAATGATTTATTTGGGTATCTGATACTCAACTCTTTCTTTCAAAAAAATATATTATAGGTATAATTTGTCCCCACTGTCTATAAATCCTGGATCTGTCCCTGCTGTTACTTATGGTGATAAAATGATGCACATGTGAAGTTTAGATGACAAGATATTTAAATATTTGATAGAAGAAATATATTGGAGAATTAGGTGGAAGCACCATTGAAGCGATGGCGGCCAGGCGATAACCTAGTGCTTGCTCCTCATGGTGGCCGATCCTCGGTGGTCGCCGCCACTGGCTCCGATGGAGCCGGATTTTTCCGTAGCCCATCCCTTCTCCCGCCACTCTTACCTTAAACACTCAGCCAACCCCTCTCCGCCTTCTGTAACAGCGATTAACTCGCAGCCAAAATCTTATGCGGTTGCCCTTACGAAAACTGCGGCATCTTCGTTCATTCCGGAGGCGTCCCGACCCGTCATCTCGGAGGAAGACGGTTTTAAAGCCATTAGAATCCAGCAGGAATTATACAACGAACCACTTAGTCTCTATCAACACTTGATCATAGGCCGCATTATCTTATCGAAGGGGGAGTCTACGTGGAAACAACTAGATCTGAAGCACAAATTAAACTTAATTTGGGGGCAGACTTTTGATTGGAAGCTCATCTCGTTGGGTAGAGGTTTTTATCATATTATCCTTCCATCTACTGAAATTTTTCAACTTGTTTGAGGGCAAGGAGCCATCGTCCTCAAGCCGGGGATTATGCGGCTCATTCCATAGGTCCCCGGGTTTAATCCCGACTCTCATAAATCCACTTCAGCACAGGTATGGGTCAGGTTCTATAATTTACCTTGGGAATTCTGGGACAAACGTATAATGGCTAGCATTGCAAGGGCTGTAGGGGTGCCTCTTCGCTTCGATCGTAATACTGTTGAAGGGGAAATGGGGCACTACGCCCGAATCCTAATCGATGTTGAACTAACTACTGAATTGCAGTACAAACTCAGGGTGGACACAGAATCTTCTGTGCATTGGGTTTCTCTGGAGTATGAAAGGCTCCCAGACTTATGTTCTATTTGTCACTTTGTCGGAATTCTGCAAGTACTTGTAGAAGGAACCGTCAACGGGAGGAAAACACTCATCCTAAGCATGAACAACGGGAAGGTAAACAGAAAGCAAATTCGCCAGAACCGAGGGGGCGATCAGCTTGACAAGGGCATTAGTGGCATGGGATGGTGTGGCCCTGCTCCCCAGATTCCGGATCTAATTCTGCAACCTACGGTCAATGAACAGGAACGCATGGATGATCTTAAATTGGTGAGAACTAAGGAAAATGAGAAACACGAGTAATCCAGGGTGTAGAAAAAGTAAAAGGCTAAAGAAAACTCTGTATCATCTGAAGTTTGCGCTAAATGGAACAGCAGGCCGCCTGTGCGTTTCCAATGATAATGGTTTTTTGGAATTATAGGGGCATCGGTAATGAGAGCACACAACAAGCCCTGAAATTATTGTGCTTGCAACACCGTCCGAATATCCTTTGCTTGGCTGAACCTCTTTTGTGTTTTGACAGTATTTCTGATCAGTTCTGGAGGTTGATTGGAATGTCAATGGTTGCATAGAACGATAGGGAGAGACCTTCGTTATGGGTTTTGGCTAAGGAAACTTTAGTAGTAACATTCCGCGCTAAGAACTACTTAATGTCCTTTGTCTATGGTAGTAATTCAATTTCGGATAGGCGGCATTTGTGGATTGATTTATCAAATTTGGCAGGAACTCACCATAGTTGGCTGGTTTTTGGGGATTTTAACGAGGTGTGTCGCTCCCATGAAAAGCTTGGAGCACCTCCTACGGCTGGAGCGTGTCGAGAATTCGGGAATTTTATTGACTCTTGTGAGCTCGTTGAGATCAATACCGTGGGTCAGAAATTCACTTGGTCCAATGGTCGACCAGGGGCGGCACATGTTGAATGTCGATTAGATAGAGCCTTGGCTTCGGAGGGCTTTTTTTACGCTTGGGTTCTATTTCATGCACTGCTATGGCAAGATACAAATCTGATCACAGCCGATGTTGCTTCAGTGCAGAGCGTGGGGGCCATGGCTTTCCAGATTCCGATTTCATTCTATGTGGACAACTAACGACACTCTAAGGAATGTGATTGAGAATCATTGGTCATCTTCTCACATTTCCTTGCCTCCTGCGCAACTGTTATGCCATAAACTCAAATCACTCTGACCCGTTCTTAGAGAGTGGAATAAAATAGCCTTCGGTAGAGTTGATAGTAACATCAGATCGGCTGAGGAGAGGCTCGAGGAGATTCAGTGCCAGATTGCAAGTTGTGAGTTGTCTGAGGATCTGTTCTGATAGGAATCTATAGCCTGCGCGGATTTGGATTTGCAACTTCAGAGACAAGAGATGATGTATAGGGAAAAACAGATTAAAATGGCTAAAGGCGGGTGATAAGAATACCACGTTCTTCTAGAGGTCTGCAATGATTCGGAAATCATGGGCCGAGATATATAAATTGAGAATTAATGGTGAGGTAATTTCAACTGATATGAATCTCATTTATGTGCATGTCATCGAGTATTATTCCAAGCTTTTCAGGAGTTCGAGAGACCATATTGACTTATCCCCTGTCAATGAGGTGATTCCTAGTTTGGTGACTACGACTGAAAATGAAATGTTAACTGTTGTTCCGTCCCCTACAGACATCATGTCCACTGTATACAGCATGGATCCAGATAGCGCCCCTGGTCCGGACGGGTTTGGAGGTTTTTTTTATCAGACATACTGGAATATCATTTGTAACGATGTTTGCAATATGGTAAGAGCATTTTTTTAACACGGTTGTCTCCTACCTGGTCTTAACTCTAGTCTTATGGACCTCATCCCCAAAGTCCATGAGGATGATCGAATTGAGAATTTCAGGCCAATAATGAGGAGTAATTTCAGCTTTAAAATTATAACCAAAATTCTCGTGGATCGATTAGCGGTTATTGCCACCAGAATTGTGTCTCATAACCAGTACGGGTTTCTCAAAGGTCGTAGAATTCACCAATGTATCGCAGTTGCATCGGAAAGGATTAATTTACTGGATCAGATGCGTTTTGGAGGTCATATGGCTTTAAAAATGGATATCCGAAAAGCTTTTGACACATTGGATTGAAATTTTCTTTTATCTGTGCTTGACAGGTTTGGCTTCTCTCTCAGGTTCAGGGACTGGATATTGAACATCCTGGCTTCTGCATGACTTTCGGTCATGATTGATGGCTCCCCAATGGGTTACTTTGGATGCTCAAGGGGTGTCAGACAGGGGGACCTGCTCTCCCCAATCCTTTTTGGCGTATTAGAGGATTTCTTCTCTCGGTGGATGGGTAAAGTTTAACAGAATGGAGATTTTTCTCATATGTATTATTCTGGAAGGCGATCTTTTCCCTCTTATCTCCTGTTTGCTGATGACATGCTTATTTTTGGTGTGGCTTACTTAAGGAACATGCGCACGCTGAAGGAGCTCTTCCGTTTCTATGGACGCATCTCGGGTCAACAGGTTAGTTGGGATAAATCTTTTGTCTATTTTGGCTCTCAGGTTGGCAGTCTGCGTCGTAGTCGGCTTGCAAGTTGCCTCAGAACAAGATTACAGAGTCTTCCAATGCATTATCTTGGAGTGCCTTTGTTTAAAGGAGCGCCAAGGGCTAGATACCTGTGTAACCTTGCAGATAAATTTCTTGCCCAGTTCAGTAAGTGGAAAGGTATGGCTCTCTCTTTTGCTGGTCATTTGACACTTATTAAATATGCAATCACTAGGTCTCTGGTACACTCTTTCCTAATTTACAAATGGTCGGCTGGGTTGCTGAATAAACTGAACAGAAGTGTTAGAAACTTCCTCTAGACGGGCTGTATTAACAAAAAGAAACCGATCACTATGCCGTGGAAGGTTTGTTGCAAGGATTTCGCTTCTAGTGGTTTGGGGGTGAAGGATTTCAGAGTTTTTAATGAAGCGCTCTTGGGGAAATTATGTTGGGACCTGATGCAGGGCTCCAGTAATGCGATTCTGAGAACCTATAAATACTCTCCATTTATAACCTCACAGGGTGACTGTTTCTCTCTCTATATTGCATTTTCTAACTTGATCGTCGGAGTATATTCAGAAACTACTCCCAACATGGGTTGATCCACAACATAAGATGAGTCTGACCTGTCAATAATTTGTATACGAAAACTCATAGAAACGTAATATAAAAAATAGTTAATTATATGCCGAGTGGCACGTTGGTCTCGTATAAATCTTACTACTTGTATGAGAGATAAGTATAACCGACAGTCTATCGAGTTCTTATATTAAGCACTGAGTCTTCCACGTCACTTGAAGGATCCTCAATCCACATTTGATATGTGTATTGTGGTTCCATTTAATATTTAAAACAGTGCATCCTCTCGTAATATACGTGGATCCATATTACACATGACAAAAATATGTATAGAAGGTCTTCCATTTAATATGGAAAAACAAGTGCTTCTAATAATTTCCCCTTTACATATAGTTATTTTTCATTTGTTTTTTTTAGTTCAAGAGTTCAATGAGTGTTGTATATAAATGAGTTGAAATGATTTTATGAAAATTAAATTTGAAAATTTATTAGAAAGAAATTCAGTGAATGTGGATGCAATTTAACAACTTATAAGGTTGATGTTTATTTAAGTGGAAACATTTTGACTATTAATTTCTGACTAAAATGAATAACATTTTCATAGATGTTGAATAATGTCCACCATATTATATATTAGTTTCAAATATTGTCTCCCACATTTTAGTCACCAAAATCTCATATAATGAATATTTCTCTCTTCATTTTTTTTATATAAAAATGCCAGATATATCATTTTATTAAATTAAAAATACAAATACAATACGAAAATAAAGAGGAATAAAACCTCTCATTCATACAGGCTACGACGAGTACAAGATCCACAAAGAAAAAAAATAGACTACAAAAAGCAATAAAAAAACTACAAATAGCAATAAAAACCATAAAAAGTACAAATGCACCAAACATGGAGATCATATTCTTTTCGCAAGTCAAATCCTGTTGAAAAACCATTGTAATCCATGCTTCATCATTTAGGCTCTTCTGGACATTCAGATCCGAGTCCTTTCTGTTATTGCAACTAGGCAGATCTATAGATCTACGGACAAGATGAATCTTTTCCACTCTTGCTAAGACCGAGGAAAATATAAAAAAAAAGAAGTATAACGAACAACTGTATCTGACGGGAAAAAAAGTTCAAGAAAGTATATAGGCTTCAAACTAACAAAAAAAAATATGAAACTAAAAATAAAGACTAAAGTATGAATGGGCTTCTTCCTCCTCTAACTAGGTCTCTTTAGAAAGTTAGGACGAAGAAAGTGAATGTGATGATGACGGGATCCGAAAAGAAGAAAAGGAAAAATGAGAAAGAAAAGTAGAGAGAAGGAGGGGCCCTCTCTCTACCTTTCAGAATATAATATTTAAGCTTCAAACGAATCTAAATTATCGGTCGAAAATAAATCTCGTGCTTTTTTCATTTTATAAACTCAGTCGTTTCTTTAAAGATGGTTACCATGACTATTTACCTAGAAAAAGAGTGATTTGAAACCATTAAAATTTACAAATTATTCAAAATACACGGTATAACTTTATAAATTAACTAAATCACAAGTATTGTTTGATCAAATTTTTTTGACTTACATATTCGTTAACTGCAAAATTTATAAAGTACAAGCTCAAGTTCGCAAACTTTTAAATCACACGGATTCTCTTTGCAAATCGACCAGACCACAATGTTTATTTTTTATACTTTTATCTAAGTATTAATATAAATAATTATTATCATGTATCTGAATTTAATAGTAATTATAAATTCCTATAGCTACATTACATCTATAAAAAAATTTCTTTCAAACTGTGAAAAATATAAATTTTGAACACATATGAAATGAATAAAATTTTATTAACTAAATTTTATGTTCAAATTTTGATTTTTTTGGTAATCAGAAGCTTAATGTGAGTAAAAATTTAATGTATCTAAATAAAAGATTAAAAACTTAATAAACTAAAAAATAAAAGATTAGGAGTCTAGTGATGATTATATCTTTTAATAATATGGTAAATAAAAACCACAATTAAATGCAACTTTATTATAGAGGAAATTACATGAAAAACATATCTCGTGAACAACTTATAGTTATGACAAATCTTATTTTGAATTTTATCAATTAAAAAATTATCAATAATTAGTTAATTTGAAAAATGTTGAAACTCTGATTAAAATTTAAAAAACGTGTTTTACTTTAATATTTTAAAAATAAAAAGAGGCAATGTATCAAAATAGGTCTATAGTTTTTAGGAAAGTATCAATTTAGGCTCCACGTATAAAATATCACCAATATAGGTTTAACGTTTAAAAAATGTATCAATTTAGGTATCGATAACGTATTGGACATGTTATTCCTATTACTCCGTTAAGTTCTAATTTCTCCTTCCACGTACAGTTTACAGAACTTAACGAAGTAATATCAATGACGTGTCTCGTTCCGTTATCAAGGTCTAAATTGGTACCCTTTTTTTAAACATTAACCCTATATTGGTGCTATTTTGTACGTGAAACCTAAATTGATACTTCTCCAAAAATCATAGGTCTATTTTGGTACTCTATCCCAAATAAAAATAACAAATATGATCAAATGCATATAAAAGTTAACAGTTTGACCAAAAACAAACTATTACTTTCAATTTGATTATTATGTAATTTACCATTTTCCCTATTTATAACTATTCGTGGGCTTGGGTCTCCAGCTAGCCCATTTCAACCCACAACCAATGGGCCAGAATAAGAATATTGGGCTTGGTCCGACTGGACTGTTTAAATCCATTTATGAGTTAGCTTTCAAATTTATAAAAATAGAATGAATGAATCAGTTAACTTATCTAATATTAATTATTTTATTATTATTTTTATTTATTTATCATTTATACTATTGTTATAAATTTTAATTTTCTTATTGGATAATGTAATTTTTATTTGGAGATGGACATATAATGGGGGATCAAGATTAGATTTCAAGTTTAATTCGGGTGTACTATGTCACTAATATATCGAAACAATTATTTAATGAGATGTCATACCTCAATAAATAAAATATAAAAATGCATTATGTAGTTTAACAGATTTACAAAGATAATAGGGTTAATTATAAAAATATAAAAATGCGATGTGGTATCTGTGGTTTTTTTTTTCAAACGCAATTCTGTGGTTTGCAAAAAATTTCATTTTAGTTCACTTTGTTAGAATTTGATCGATAACGACTTCGAAATGAAAATTTTCAAGAGTTAAATAAAATTTTAAACAACTTTAATTCTTTAACTTTTTAGGTTTAAGGTCATTTAGGTGTTGTTTTTTTTATAAGAGAGAAAGATAATGTTTAGAGAGAGAAAACTCGAAAAATGATGATTTTGAAAAATTAAGAATATGGTTCCATAAGTTTAAAGAACTCGTTTGGATCCCAAAACTAAAACTTCAAGATTCTAATGTAATAATTAGTCTCTCCGAGTCGTGAGAGTTGTGTTTTCTCTCCACCACCTGTGAGAGTTGTGTTCTCTTCGGAGCCGACGGCCTGTTATCCTTCTCTGATCGCATCGGTGTTAACCTAAAAACTGTATTGAGAGTTTACTTTTCTCATTGTCGAAGGTTTTGAGACTTCAAATTGTCGCACGACTGTTGGAAATCGTTACCGTGTGGAGCAAGTATGGAACGATCTCTTGAAAATCTGCAGATTGAAGGAGATGAATACGAAGGTTGGGACTTATTCAATGAGGGCACAAACTCGACTGGTGATCAAGAAATCGGGTTAATCCTTGTTGGACGCTTCCTTACTGATAGGGCTGTCAACTATACAGCTATGAAGAACAAAATTGCAGGAATTTGGCGCCCTGGTAGGGGTATAACCATCAAAGAACTGGCACAGAATCTTTTCTCCTTTGAGTTCTTCCACAAAGTCGATAAGTTACGGGTCCTCGCTGGAGGACCGTGGTCGTTTGATAACAACTCCCTTATTCTCAATGAATGGGCTGCTGGGACAAACCCAGAACTTGTTGATTTAAATTTTATGCCTATTTGGATACAAATTCATGACCTACCTGCAGGTTCTATGTTAGAGAATATAGGAAAACAACTGGGCGGTTTTATTGGAACGTTTTTGGATTACGACCCAAATAATAACAGTGGAAATAGACGTCAGTTCATGAGGATCAGGGTTTCGGTGGATATCAGAAAGCCGCTCAAACGGTTCAAAAATATCAAACGTTCTCAAAGCGAATGGACTTTTATTCGCTTCAAATATGAAAGATTGGGCAACTTTTGCTTTCTGTGCGGAATTATGGGACATTCGGATAGGTTTTGCGAAGCCTTATTCAATGATACAAGTGACAATCCTAAAAGGGAATGGGGTGACTGGTTGAAAGCCCCACTCCGAAGCGGAGGCGACCAGAGTGGGTCAAGATGGTTGAGAGAGCCTGGAGAAGGTCCAAGAGGATCATTCATGGGAAGTGTAAAAATAACGGAGGTGGTCGAAGGAGGACCGGCGTTGTCAGGGCTAAAATTCAAAGGAGGAACTGGTCAGAATCAAATGAATGTGCCGAAGTCCGCAGTGCAACATCAATCCAGCTCCTCAATACCTTCGTTAGCAAAGGGGGAAGCACAGGCTGTGGTTAAACTGGTATCTAGTATTGCAGGCAGGGAAGCGGATGTCGAGATGGGGGAGGAGGAGGGTTTGGAGCTTCAGGATGATAGAAAGAGGAGGAGGGCAGATAGTAGCAAAGGGAAGATGGTTGAGGCAGAAGCAAATATGGTAAACCTTAACACTGGTACTGATGATAATGTTGGTCACACTTGCGAGAGTCCTATTTCTAGTACGGATGAGGGGCTTTCTTCCATTAATGATTCGGTGAGGCCTGATGATCAGGCCCGCCAGGTTCAATGAACTGCCTCAGCTGGAACGGCCGGGGAATGGGGAACCCCCGAGCAGTTCAGGCACTTAGGGATTTAGTGAAAACTCATAATCCCAATGTTATTTTCCTCATGGAGACTTTACTCATTCAAGATCGCATTTCAGTTCTAAAACAAAAGTTGAAGTATGAAGGGGGTTTTTCAGTGGATAGAAGAGGGAGAAGCGGAGGCTTGGCTGTGTTCTGGAAGTCTGGAGTTGATCTTACTATTTCTTCTTTCTCAGCTAACCACATTGAGATGATAATTAATGATTTGGCTAATGGGCAGTGGAGGTGCGTCGGTTTTTACGGGCAAGCTGATCGTAATCGTCACCAAGAATCTTGGAGCTTAGTTCGCCAGCTTGTGACGCTATCTCCTTTGCCATCGATTTTTATAGGGGATTTTAATTGCATCCGAATTCCCAGTGAAAAGGCAGGAGGGGCAATTTATCCTACTGGGTTATCTGAAGCTTTTAACCAAGTTATCTTTGATTGTAATCTGCAGGAAATTGGTCTGATAGGAAGCCCCTTCACTTGGGAGAGAAGTCGAGGCTCTCCTTCATGGGTTCGGGAGAGACTTGACAGGTGTTTTATCGATGAGAGGTGGTCAGAACGGTACCCAATGGCTACTCTTCGAAACTGTGTGGTGGCATACTCAGACCATTCTCCAATTTTGCTTAAATTGGTTGATCCACAGGTAAATGGCAAGAAGGCTCGTTTCCGCTTTGAGATGGCCTGGATAAAGGAACATGGATTCGACGAGTTTGTGAAGAATAACTGGGCTTCATGTTCGACCCTTCCGGTAATGTCGAAGCTGTCAGCCTGTGCTGAGTCAATGGATCAGTGGGGAAGAACATTTAGAAGACAATTTTCAACAAAAATTGCAGCTTTGAAAAGACGCATGGAGAACCTGAACGATAAGGAGGATGCCGAATCAGTCAATCAATTCATAGCAGCCAGGCAGAAATTGAGTGGACTGTTAGAACAGGAGGAGGCTTATTGGCAGCAGAGAGCCAAAGTTTTCTGGCTGAAAGGCGATGACCGCAATTCAAGGTTTTTCCATTCCTGCGCTCAGGCTAGGCGCAAGCAAAACCGCATCAGCCAATTAATTGACGACAATGGAAATTTAATTGAAGATCAAGAAGAATTAGGTACACACATTCAATCTTATTTTGTGAATCTATTCTCTCCATCCAATATTTCTGATTCTGCAGTCCTGAATGTGGTTGATAAAGTAGTAACGGATGGAATGAATTCTGACCTTGTGGCACCCTTTAGAGCTGTGGAATTCAAGGAAGCATTGTTTCAAATGTTTCCGGATAAATCCCCGGGTCCTGATGGTCTTAACCCGGGGTTCTATCAACACTTTTGGCATGTGATAGGAGAGGAGATTGTTGAGACTTGCATGGAGTGGCTGAATAAGAGAGAATTTCCTGCTAACCTGAATACCACTACAATTGTGCTTATCCCTAAGTGTGAAAATCTGAAACGAGTGACTGATCTCCGGCCTATATCGTTGTGCAATGTGCTATATAAGATCATCGCGAAGGCTTTGGCGAATAGGTTGAAGGCAATTCTTCCAAATATTATTAGTGAGAGTCAGTCTGCTTTTGTCCCGGGCCGTTCCATCATCGACTGTGTTCAAGTGGCCTTTGAATCACTACATTATATAAAGAGAAACCAGAGGGGGCAGAAGGGGAATGTTGCACTTAAAATCGACATTAGCAAAGCCTATGATCGAGTGGATTGGGGTTTTCTTGAGGCAGTTGTAGACACTGAGTTGGAGGACCTGTGACGAAAACTTGAAAACAAGACGGTTGAAGCGATTGATTCCGGAAGTTTTGAAAAACAAAAAAAAATATAAAGAATAATAAGCGTATAATAAGGAAAGAAAATTACGGCGGGTCGCTGTTGCCGGTAAGGTGGCTCGCGTATGCTTAGCGGCATGGCGCGGGTGCTTAGCGGCATCCGGCGCGCGGTCGACAATGGTCGAACGCACGCGTCCAACCACGAGTGGCACGTTCTCGACGTCCGAGCAACGCCCGAGTCTGATAGCGCGGGGCACGCTCTCGTTGGCCACTGAGCGTGCGTGCCCGGCAGCGCGGAGCGCGCATTCGGTGGCCGCAACGTGTGAGCGTCCGACGGCGCGGAACGCGCGCTCGGCGGCCGCGGGGTGCGCGCGCCCGACAGCGCGAGGCACGCCTCGGGGGTCGTCGGGCGGGCGCCCAACCACGTCGGGCAAACGCCCAACGAGCGTTGGGCGAGCGCCCAACGTTGGTTGGGCGCGGGCGCCCAACCTTGCGTTGGGCGCTCGCCCAACAAATGTTGGGCGGTAGCCCAACAAGCCTTGGGCGGCCGCCCAACGACTTTGGGCGACGCCCAATTTTACTTGGGCGTCGCCCAAAGTTTCGGGATCCGTTTCCCTATATAAGGGCACGGATCCCAATGCAAAAGGGGATGATTTTTGGAGAGAGCTTTCTCACTCTAAACATTTTTAGAGAGAGAGTG
Organism: Euphorbia lathyris; assembly: GCF_963576675.1. Lineage (NCBI taxonomy): Eukaryota > Viridiplantae > Streptophyta > Magnoliopsida > Malpighiales > Euphorbiaceae > Euphorbia > Euphorbia lathyris. The sequence goes on from NC_088913.1 coordinate 91,777,116, forward strand.
ATTTTTTTTAGAAAAATATTTTTTTTCTCAAAAATTCCAAATTTCCTAAAGTTCAATTTTTACTAAATTTTCATTAAAAACGGAAGATCGTGGTTCGTGGAATCAATCGGCTTCGACTGTCAGATACCGAATTTAAGGTATTATCCGAGGACTAGACTCTCTTTTATTTTATTTTATTTATCTTCTTCTCCTATTTATTTTTATGTTATAGTTTTTATTTATTTAGTTATTTATTTATGTTGTCACATTTTATTTAATTAGCGTATTTATTTAATTTCCATTTCGTGTTGAATAAAATTCGGTTTTCTTTTAAAATAAAAAACCTCGTTTTGATATCCCAATACGAACCGTGATCCGATAAAAAGGTAGTTCGGGTATCGAAAACGTTGTAATTACAAGTTTTTAATTTAAAAGAAATTTCCAAATAATGATTTGAAATAAAAAAACGTCGTTTAGGAACTTCCGTTTTCGACTATGATCCATTTTTGGTAGTTCGGAAATCCAAAACGATTGAATTAGATTTAATTTAAAGCTTTCGAATAAATCTGGAGAATATTGGAGTGCTGCTGTAATTTGTCATTTCTGTCACTAAATGCTGTATACCGCCGGATTTTCCGTCGGTAAATCTGCCAAAACGTAAAAGATGCCATTTCAGTCCCTTTTTCTTAACTTTTAAGCTTTTAATCCTTAATATATATATGTATAGTTATGTAATATATGCTTTTCAAATTATTTTAGACCTTTAGTATATGTAATTATTTTAGAATATTCGTATGCTTTTTTATTATTATTCTATTTTACAATATAAGTATATGTATATATATGTCTTTCTTTTTATTCATTTGGGCTCTATTAGATTCTATTTTGAAGATTATATACTTTGGTATTTTGGAAAATAATTACTATATATTAGTATATGTTATTTTGATATTTAAAACTATAATAGATATGTATATATGTAGTTTTGGGATATTTGGATTATTTTAGTGGTTATTGAAGGAAATTATTTTTGGATGAATATTATTTTCTTAGTTATAGGATTTACTTACTATTTTTACATTTTTAAAGTATAGATATATTGTACCTACTATTTTTATATACATATAGTTTCTTTTGTATAAACTTTTATTTTCTTATTCCATTTTTTTGATTTAAATGTATATATATATGCTAGAATTACTTTCTTTATTCCTTTGGACCATTCATGGGTCCATGTTTCAAATGGGCTTTATTTGAGTATGAGTCTTGGTTTAAATAGATTTATTATTACAAGTATAATAGGTAGAGAGTCCATTAAATAAGAGAGGAAAATAAATCACAAAAAGAGAGCTTTCAATATAATTATTTAAACTAATGAATTTTTAGAGTTTCCTAATGTAAGTAAATAGAGTTGTTTTTGTTAACATTTCAAATCATTTCTCAAAACACCACGTCTTAAAACCTTAGTCCGTTCCAACGACGGATTAAGCGAACATTATAATTAAAATCGTTTTCTTTGTGAATAATAGAGTTTTAGAATCATTTTCTTAAAGGATTTGTACAACATGATATTGACTTGTATGTTTAACCACGTTTTCTCATTAAAAGGTTCTTATCCTAACGTTTTCAAACACTCGAGTCGTTCCAACGGCGATTCGGGTAAAACTTCATCAAACGGGGTTTTAAAACGCACCTAAATCGTTCCAACGGTGATTAAGGTGCGAACCATGTAAATAAACTCGTTTTGGAGAAAATAAGTTAGTGTAGAATAAACACACAGCGTGACATGTAAATGAAGTTGTAAATAAATCACTTCTTTCTCCCCCTTCTCTGTGTATGTATAACATAAATGGGTGATTCTTTACTAGTATGGCTTTCCAATAATATATGCTCAAAACGGTTTCTGAAAAAAGAAAGAAAAGGGTTTCAAATGAATTTTACACTTAAAGAAGTATACGATTAGTCCGTTATCGCCTAACATGCTGAATAGGAGGCCGGTGGTTCATAACCGGGCGATGTCGGGGTGCCTAGTAGCCTTTCTCCGGAAAGGAGCTAGCCTTCTCGGCTCGTACCTAAGTTTCCCGAACCCACACCGGTCTCCCGCAAGGGATCGGTGTTCATTTTCCCATTCGTGGGTGGCGACTCTTCCATATCTCCGAGCTCCGGTCCTGCCGAGCAGCTTGATTCCACGATTGGTTGCTTTCGGCGCCAATCACCGCTTACGTCGCCATGAGGTTGTCCACCCCCCGGTCCGCCCGGGAGATTAGGCCGCGGCACCTCGTTTAACAGCAGTTATGAAGCGTATGGGGTTCCACTCAACTTGGGTGGAATGGATAAAACTTTGTGTTACAACAGTTCAGTATCATGTGGCTGTGAATGGAGATCTTATAGGGCCTATCCTTCCTGGGCGTGGTCTAAGACAGGGAGACCCCCTGTCTCCTTATCTTTTTATCCTTTGTTCCGAGGTGCTGTCGAAGCTCTTGTTTAAAGCTGAGGCTGATAGTCTGATCACGGGATGCCAGATTCATCGAAGAGCTCCTTCAATATCACATCTGCTCTTCGCTGATGATAGCTTTTTATTTTTTGAAGCTACAGTAGCTGAAGCTGAAACCATTTCTGACATCCTAACCCGCTATGAGGAAGGCTCCGGTCAGGCAATCAACCTAAATAAGTCAGGTATTTTCTTTAGTCCCAATGTGAAAAATGATACATGTCAGCACATCAAGTTGGTACTTGGGGTTTCTAATCCTCTTGATACGGGGAAATACCTGGGCCTCCATTCTCTCATTGGGAGGTCCAAGAAAAGCGGGTTTGGTTTTCTCAAAGAAAGATTGAGAAAGAGGTTCAGCAGTTGGGGTTTTCGGTTTTTATCTGGGGCTGGTAAGGAAGTGATGATTAAAGCTGTGGCCCAAGCTCTGCCAACGTTCTGTATGAGCACTTTCCTTTTGCCTCTTTCTCTCTGTGATGAACTCCAGAAGATGATGAATTCATTCTGGTGGGGTTCGAAGCCAGATGGTAAGAGGAATATCCATTGGTTTGATTGGTCAAAGTTATGCAAGGGCAAAAGTAAAGGTGGGATGGGGTTTAGGGATTTGCACTTATACAATCTATCCCTGTTGGGCAAACAAGGGTGGAAGCTTGTTTCGTCTCCAAACTTGATGGTTAGTAAGATCTTCAAGGCTAAATATTTCTTAAATAGTACTTTCCTTTCTTCAAATTTGGGTAAAAATCCTAGTATGATTTGGAGGGGAGTTTGGAGCTCGATTCCGGTGCTGAAGCTCGGGTTGAAATGGAGGGTGGGTGATGGAAATACTATTCAAATCTGGAAAGACCCTTGGTTAGAAGTAAATGGTAAGCCTAGCTGTGTGATGACTGAAAATACAACAGCCCAGGAGGTTCTTGTTAGGGACCTGTTTGTTGAAGGATCCAAAGTTTGGGATCGGGGGAAAGTGGACTTGCTGTTCTCGGCTTCTGACACTGCAGCGATTTATAGAACAGTAGTTCTATTCCGGGATATGACAGACAAACAGATTTGGATTTTCTCTAAAAATGGGCACTACTCTTCTAAGACGGGATACAGAGCAATTGAAGCATCTCGAGAGAACAATGCTGATATACCAGGCTGGGAGAGAGTGTGGCAATCCAAGTTACCACCTAAAGTCAAACACTTTCTGTGGAAATTCAGTTCGAGATGTTTGCCTCTGCGTTATCTGCTACACGCGAGAAAGGTTCCAATATCAATTGAATGTCCTATGTGTTTAATTGACATCGAGTACAACTGGCACTTATTTGCAGCTTGCCCGTATGCGGTTCGCTACTGGAGAGCTGCTGGCCGAGATGCTCCGGAAGGTCTATATGATGATGTAGTGGACTGGTTTTTTGAGTTCTGCAGAATTGCAAATGCCGATGATGTTGTTGCTGTGGCCTTGATTTTATACACCATCTGGAACCAGAGGAATGAATGTGTTTGGAACTCCAGATTGCAGACTCCTGAGGCGAGCTGGATGAAAGTGCGAAATTTCTACACGGATTGGCTCGTCTGTCAGGGTTTTAGAAGTGCTGATGCGGTCAATTGCAGCAACCCGCCTGCTTGTTGGCGCCCCCCGGAGATTGATGTTCTGAAATGCAATACGGATGGGGCGGTTTTTGGATCGCTGAATTCGTGTGGGCTGGGATGTGTCACGAGAGATTGTCGGGGTACTGTTGTGGCGTGCTGCAGCTCAACTCTTGCGGGAATAACTGAACCACGAATGGTGGAGATTCTGGCTCTTCGCAAAGGTCTTCGATGGGCGGCTGCTGAGGGTTGGAGTCGAGTAGATTTTGAATCGGACGCCCAAGGAGTCGTCAATAGTATTCTTACAGCAGAGGAGGATATATCAGATTTTGGTTGTATTGTTCAGGACTGTAGAGACGTTCTTTCAACTCACACAGGTTATACTGTTAGTTTTATCCCTCATTTAGCGAACGAAGCTACTCATGCAATGGCTAGGCATGCTAGTTCCATAGCTAACGATTTTTGTTCGATTAATGCCCCGAGTTGGATCGGAAGCGCTATTGTTAAAGATTCTTTGCTCCTAAGCTAAATAAAGGTTTCTGTTACTGTAAAAAAAAAAAAGAATATGGTTCCATAGTAAATATGATACCAAGCAAGTTTAATTCTTGAAAATTTTCAGTTTGAGGTCGTTATCGTCCAAATTTGACAAAGTAAAAAAACATGTAAAATTTTGCAATCATAGGGTTGTGTTTGCAAAAAAAAAAAATACCACAGATACCACATCGCAAATCGGCCAAACCACAAGGCATTTTTTTTTAATTAACCCAAGATAATAATGTGATTTAAAAGTTCACAAACATAAGTTTGTAATTCGTACGGTTTACAAACTCAAATATTCTATTAAAAAATATTGTAGTGACTATTTGTTTCAAAAGAGAACGATTTCGAGTAGTTAAAAAAACATTCTAAATTACATTATATATAAATAAGATCTGATTTTATAAATTAACTAAAATATAAGTATTTTTTAACTGTAAAATTTACAGATATTTTAATTGCAAGCTTTACAAACCTCTGATTTTTGTGTGTAAGTTTTTAAACCACGTGATTTCATTTACAAATCCACCAAACTATATGAACTTCTTACCTTACCTAAATAAAATACAACGCTATATAATTATTTAATTATATTACTTAATTAATTATAGATAAAATTTTAGATGAAATCTAAATTGTTAGATCATAAAAAATCAATTCTAGAACTAAATTATTGATTTGAGGTATAAATGATGCGGTAAATTAGATACTATGAATTTTTTTCTACCTAATTTTTTGGGGTAACTTGCAGTATGTCTACTGAATTTTATCAATTTTTACGGTATTGTCATTGAACTTTATAATTTAATATACCAGTGACCATTCAACGTCTCAAAATGACATTGAGGGCTTTAAAATAAAAAATTTTAAGAATTAATAATATTTCAAGTAATTTTAATTTTTAAAAATTTTCGTTTTGAGGTCATTTAAATGATGTTTGACTAGGAAAATATTGAATTTTTAGAAAGAAAAAAACTCAAAAAATGGTAATTTTGGAAAATAAAAAATGTGATTTCATAGTAAATATTGTTTTGAACAATTTTAATTCTTAAATATTTTCATTTTAAAACCATTAGTGGTCATTTTGAGAAGTTAAATAAAGTTTAATGACTACCGGTATAACAAAATGTAAAGTTTAATGATCATGCCATGAAAATGGATACAATATAATGACCGTGGATGTAATATACCCTAATTTTTAGGTAAGCTTTTCTTTTAGCTTTTTATTATTTAGGTTTAATACATCATTTGCTCCCTGAATTTGTCCAAAAACTTTGATTGGCCTCCTGAATTTTTAAAGTGTCTCGATAGCCCTCTAAACTTATATAAAATGTTCATTTAGCCCCATAAACTTGCGTGAAATGTAATCAATTGACCACTTTGTCGTAAAAAAGTAAGTTAAATGCGGAAGATGTATTCCACGCATCTTAAAATGTTATTACATAATTAAAAGATAAATTAAAAAGGAAGTTATTACTTGCTTAACTATACAACTTGTCTTCTCTCATATTAGAATCGTATATCCCAATTTTGGTCATTTTACTTTTTTTAAGACTCGTGCAATACATTTTCAGCATTTAACTTACTTTTGTGCAAAAGTTCAGAAAGTTAACTGAACATTTTATATAAGTTCGGGGAAGTATCCAAACACTTTAAAAGTTCAGAGGTTAATCAAACTTTTTGAACAAATTCATAGAGCAAATAATGTATTAAGTTTTTTTGTGAAAAAAAGAAAACAATCAAGCCCATTATTTTGAGACTTTAATGTTTTATTTAATTTATCTTTTCAAGTAAGACATGATTTATATTAGGGTAAAGTTCAAATAAAACCCATGTGGTTTCACTAATTTTCAGATAAAGGATCGTGGTTTACTTTTTGTCAAAACGAGGATTGAGGTTTGTAACTTTAACAAAATAAGGACTTTTTCGATTGATATTATTAAAATCACATTTGACGACTTCGAAAATGACATATTTTAAGAACTACTAATATTCTAAGAAACTTTAATTCCTAAACTTTTTTATTTTGAGATTGTTTAGATGATGTTTGGTAAAGAGAGAGAAAGTTAGTGTTTAGAGAGAGAAAGTTCAAAAAAAGATGATTTTCGAAAATCGAAAATGTAGTTCAATAGAAAATATGACATTGAACAACTTTAATTCTTGAAAATTTTCATTTTCAGGTCGTTAAAGATGGTTTTAATAGCTTTAATCCAAGTTTGAAACCCCAATCCTCGTTTTGACAAAAAGTAAACCACAGTCCTTTATCTGAAAATTAGTGAAACCACAGGGGTTTTATTTGAACTTTACCCTTTATATTATTTAGTTAGAAGGGAAAAAAATCTTCTGTCCCGAATTCCCTGTCCCCTTCCCTGTCACCCATTCAATTTTTGACACGTGTCCTTTTAACTACACTTTAACCAAAGTTAAGTATATCTAACCATAGTTAGTAGTAATAAAGTAAGATAAAAGAGACACGTGTCAAAAATTGAATGGGGGACAGAGAAGGGGACAACGAATTTGGGACAGAAGATTTTTTTCCAGTTAGAAGCACTGGTGAGTCTACATATCCACAAAATGATATGGCTAAAAAACACTAAACACAAAAGATATGTTTTATATCTTTTTCACTACAGCCTGCATCTTCTTCTTCCTTAAAAAGAATAAGGAAGACTTACTATGATTAGAGGGGCTCCTAACTATGGCAATGCAGGCACGATGTCCACCAAACTAGAGATGGTAACGGGTACTCGGTACTATCCGATTCTAATGAGACTACCCGTATCCTGTATAAAAAGGTATAGGATCAAAACCATTATCCGTTAGGGTAATGAGACGGGTATGGAAATACCCTCCGGCCCTCCGGAACACCCTTGAGGACAATGGTTCAGTCCCGAGAAGCCCCTAAGATAGTTAAAATTAATATTTATAATATAATACGTGAATTTATGACATAAAAATTGTATTTGCATAGTTGGTCTTAGTGGTAATTAAAGGAATATCTAAATTCAATTGGTTCCATGTTCAAATCTCTCCGTTTTAATTTTTTTCCTTAAACCTCATCTCCTTTAAAAAAATCTTAATATTACTACTCAAATATCATTTTTTAATTATTATTAACCTCATTCTCCTTTATTATTTTTAATTGTAGTTTTTAATTTAAATTGACTATTTGTATCTTAGCTCTTAATTAGTAATATTAATTTATAGGGATAAAATATAAAATCCCTCTAACGTGTACAAACATGAATAATTTTACCCCTAATGACTGATAAAATACAGTATATTTTTTAAAAAAATTCACGTTTAATCATGTTTAATCATATATTTGTGATATGTTACTAATGGATGATAAAGTGACACACATATGTGAAGTGTAGATGACAAGATTCATGACCGAGAAGATACAATTTGATGAATAATTTCTCCAATTGACCAAACCAATAGTAGGGGTAAAATTGCTCTTGGCTGCCAACGTTAAAGGTAAAATTGCACAATTTTAGATGTTAGGGGTAAAATTGTTCTTAGGTGTAAACGTTAGGGTATTTTGCACCTTATCCTTACTTTATATTGAAGCTCAGTTGTTTTGCACCTTAACGTTTCCAATTAAGATTAAATTTACCCTTACATTATCAAAAATTTGAAAATTTTGATTTGACTGCTATGAATCAAAGCCTTAAGTCGTAATTAAAAAAAAAATTCTTCATGCAGTGGAGCCCTTTCGAACTCTGAGCTCTGGCTCCACCATTGTCTCCATCGGGCTCGGACCTACCCCATCGCCTCCAGGCCATAGCCTTAGCCTGGAGGAATAGCATGTGCGGACTAGCTCCGATTTCAAAGAGAACCTCTAAATACTCTCTATCTATAATCTCACAGGGATAACTTTCTCTCTCTATATTGCCTTTTCTAACTTGATTGTCAGAGTGTATTTAGGGAACTACTCCCAACATAGGTTGATGCACAACATACATCGAGTGTGACCTCTCAACAATTTGTATAAAAAACGCACAGAAATGCAATATAAAAAATAGTTAATTATATGCCGAGTGGTATGAGAGATAAGTACAATCGACAGTCTATCGAGTTTTTACATTAAACACCGGATCTTCCACGTCACTTGAAGGACCCCCAATTCACATTTGACATGTGTATTGTGACTCTACGTAATATTTAAAACAGTGGACCCTCTTATAATATACGTGAGACCATATTACACATGACAAAATGTGTATGAAATGTCATTCATTTGATATAGACAATCGGATGCTCCTAATAATTTCTCCAATCTATCGCATAATATATCGTGTGTGTGTGTATATATATATATATATATAGTTATAGTTATTTTGCATAAAATTCATTAATTTTATTAAAAAGAAATTCAGTGAATGTGGATGCAATATAATTTATAGGGTTGATGTTTATTTAAGTGGAAACATTTCTTTTATTGTTTATTAATATTTTCATAGATGTTGAACAAAATAAAAACAGAGACATAATGTCGACCATATTATATATTAGTTTGAAACATTGTCTGCCACATTTTAGTCACCAAATTCTAATATAATCACCATTTGTCTCTTCATTTTAATCCCATCGGATTTCCCTGTTTGTCACTTAATTTCACTATCAATAATTTCAGTAATATTTAGTTTAGTTTATTTAATTTCAGTAAAAAAAATTGGGTTTTAGACTTTGTTCTTTATCACTTAATTTCAGTATCAATAATTTCAGTTCAATTCAGTTTAGTAGCATTCAATTCAGTAATTTATCATTTCTTATTATAATTATAATTATTTCTTATTTATTATATTTTTATAAATTTTTTATTTTAATTATTGTTATTTTAAAGAATTATATTATTATTTCAATTTTAGTAGAATTCAGTTCAATAATATTCAGTTCAGTTTAGTTTACTTAATTTCAGTAAAAACAGAACATGATTTTACATCTCTATCTTCATATTTATAATTTTTCATTCTTTGGTTCATTAAACATTTAATCTATTATTTGGACACATTAAGGTTTTTACATCTAATCTAATTAAAAAGGCGTTACTCATTTCATCTATGTCTGAAATTATAACTTTTACAATTTAAATTAAGGTTTTTACAGTTTCCTATAACCAAATTGCACATATAAAAAACTGCTTTTAAACTAAGAAAAATATAAATTTCGAACACATGTGAAATGAATAAAATTCGGTTAACCGGAGTTTTATATTTAATTTTTTTTTAACCCAAGAGATATCGTCGAGTGGTAGGGTTTTTCCACCCTTAACCAAGAGTGAAGGTTCCAACCTCACTTTGAGCATGGAGTAATCTTAAATTCTTGAGCCAGTGGCCGCACTCTTTCCAAGAAATTTAGCTCGGGTGCTATATTAGTATTCCAAAATTGACCCAGGTCCCATTAAATCCTTTTAGGTCCTCTATAAATCCAAATTTCTATTTTTTTTTTCCTGTTAGGCCTTTTTCTAAATCGGAATTTTTTTCTATTCGACATCGATTTAGCAAAAAGAAAGTTTGTTTACACACCACATATAAAATCCATCCCCAAACCAAGTAATCCCGTATTCACCATTGCTTCTTGGATTACCTCGTGGGGTTGAAAAAATAATATTTAACTTTTTTTTATCATCCCAATTTTAATGTTACCAACCAAAAATAAAATATCAAAAGTTTAATATATTTCATAATCAACCCCAAAAAATAAGATAGATTTTTACCTTTTAATAATATTGTAAAGGTAAAAGCCACAATTAAATGCAAGTTTAGTCTACTTAGAACTATTTGTAAAAAACAGAACTATTTGTGGGCTTGGGCCTCTGGCTAGCCTTCAACCCATAACCAATGGGCCAGACTTGATATAAAAACATACTATTATATATAAAAGATAATGATGTAATTCTAATTTTTATAATTATGATTTTTATATAAAAAGCCTAAAAATATAACAGACCAATAGATTTGCAATTATTAA